>NW_006922546.1:139769-170329 GCF_000298275.1 Orycteropus afer afer
ATCTGAGAAGATGCTTTGCAGTATTTCAATGTTTTTAAATTTATGAAGGCTTGCTTTATGGCCTAACATATGCTCTATCATGGAAAATGTTCCATGTGCACTGGAGAACAATGTATATTGTGTTGCTGTTGGGTAAATGAATATTCTTATTACTAAACCAGTGAACCACATCATGACAAAAGGAGAATAAATTGACTTGTCAATGTTTTCATTCTAGATCAGGAATCAAAATCCATGGAACAATAGTCAATAAATCAAATGAGGATGTATTGCATTGGGCAAATCTGCAGCAAAAGACCTTTTTATAGTGTTAAAATGCAAACATCTGACCGAAGACTGAGGTGGTCCTGACCCAAGCCATGGGTCATATGCATGACAAAGCTGGACAATGAATAACAAGATCAAAGAAGACTTAACATATTTCTATTATGATCTTGGCAAATAATAGTGAATATATCACGAACTGTTGGAAGAATGAACAAATCCCACTTGGAATCAATAGAGTGGGCTTTCCAAATCTATGGATGGCTCTGTATATGTGGATTTAATTAGATAGAAAATATTCAGGAAAAACAGTCACTTAAATGGTCAATGCAATCCCTCCACAGCTAAGAGAGAGTGGAAACTGCTTTTTATACAATATTTACATTGTTAAAACTTATAAATAATCTAGAGTCAATTTAATGTATACAGGAGGATGTGTGTAGATTCTAGCAAATACTATGCCATTTTATATAAGGAACTTGAATATCCGTGAGATTTGGTATCAGTCAGTGATGGTGCTGAAAATAATCCCCCATAGATTTTTTTTAAAATTTTTATTGTGATTTGGGTGAAAATTTACAGAACAAATTTACTTTCCATACAGCAGGTCACATACACTTTATCTCATTCATTGACTATAATTTACCACAATGTAACAGCTTCCCTCCACTTCCTCCCCATAGTTACCTCTGCCCTGTGTCCTTCCCTCCATCCACTCTTGCCCCCCAAGTTGTCTCCCTGTGCATACACAGCCCTTCTATTCTCCCATGATTAATCTCTCCAAGAAGTGTATCTACCTATTGTAAATGTTCAGCTCATATGCTTGTCTTTTCCTTGGTTGGAAGCCACAGGTGTGGGTTCAGTTCCAGACCTGAGGGGGAGCTAGGGGCCATAGTCTCAGTGGTTCCAAAAGGCTCTATCAGACCAGCAAAACTGGTCCTTTTTTTTTTTTTTTTTAATGATTTTTAGTTTTGTTCTACATTGTTCTCCCACTCTATCCAGGATTTCCTACAGAGATTCTCTGAGTGGTTGACAGTGGTAGCCAGGCACAATCTAGCTCTTCTGGTCTCACAGTCATATAGGCTGAGGATCACATGGAGTGTCAGTTGCTTGGACTAGTTGTTTCCATTTGTCTTTGGTTTTCTTCATTCTTCTTTACTTTGAATGAGAAGAGAGCCGTTGTTAATCTAGATGGCCGCTTGAAAGCTTTTAAGATCTCCATCACTACTCACCAAAGTAGGATGTGGAACAATGTTTTTGCATAGCATGTTATGCCAATTGAGCTTGATGTCCCCTGCAACTATGATCCTGAGCCCACAGGTCCAACTACTTGCACCCTCTGGGTAGCTGGCTATCACCAAGAAGTGTCCACAATCTGGTCCCTTGTCAGCTCTACTATTTACCTGGACATTCTTACAGAACATAGAAATACATTTGTGCAAACATTATCTGCCAACCCTATGCATGGTCTTGGGCACACTCCCACCTGCATGAACATATCTAGTAGTTCCACCTATCCACCCATCTATTTCCTCATGTTTGCCTTCATTGACATCTTTGTTGCCTATACCTCCCATGCACTTCTCTAAGTCTTCATCTTCCTCAATGCCACCGTGTTGATTACTCACATTTGGTATATTGCCTTTCTCTTTACCGAAATCAATACTTGTCTCTACCTAACAATGTTCCCTACCCTCCCACCCCTGGTAACCAACAAACAAAATTTCCTTCAAAGTATAAGCTTTTCCTTGCCTTTTTACAATAACAGACTAATACAATATTTGTCCCTCCATGATGGACTTAATTCACTCAGCATAATGTCCTCCATGTTATGCGGTGTTTTGCAGATGCTACTCTGGTAGCATATTGCCTAAGGCACTTGACTGCTAACCAGTAGGCTGGTGGTTCAAATCCACTAGCCACTCCTCAGAAGGAAGGTTGGGCAATCTACTTCCATAGTGATACTGCCTCAGCAACCCAAGGAGGGGTCGCTATAAGTCAGGTCCAACTCAATGGCACATAACAACAACAACAACAACGTTATTCTTTAGTGTTGAATAGTATTCTGTTGTGTGTATGAACTATAGTTTGATTATCCAGTCTTCAGTTGAGTGGCACATAGGTTATTTCATCTTTCAGCTATTGTAAATAGTGCTGCAATGAACATGGATGTGCATGTATCTGTTCTTGGGCTTGTTCTCACTTCTTTATGATATATACCTAGTAATGGAATGGCTGAGTCAAATGTATTTCTAATTTGAACTTTTCAAAGAATTGCCATACTGCTTTCTACAGAGGTTGTATCATTTTACAGTGCCACCAGCAGTGTATGAGAGTCCAAAACTCTCTGCATTTTCCCCAGCATTTGTTATTTTCTATTTTGCTAAACTGTGCTACTAGTTCTGGGGCAAGATGGTATCTCGTTGTTGTTTTGATTTGCATCTAGTATAGTGCCTAAGGCATTTGACTGCTAACCAGAAGGCTGGAGGTTCAAACCCACCAGCCACTCCTCAGAAGGAAGGTTGGGCAATCTACTTCCGCAGTGATACTACCTTGAAAACCCAAGGAGGGGTCGTTATGAGTCGGGTCCCACTTAACGGCACATAACAACAACAACAATGGCTAATGATAGTAATCATCTTTTCATGTCTGTTGGCCACCTGAATATCCTCTTTGGTGAAGTGTCTAGTCATATCTTCTGCCCATTTTTCAATTGAATTATTTCTCTTTTTGTTGTTCAGGGGTTGGAGTTTTCTATAAATTCTAGAGATAAGTCCCTTGTCAGATATGTGACCACTGATTATTTTTTTCCCCAATCTGTAGGTTCTTTCACTCTTTTGGAGAAGTCTTTGGAGGCATATAAAATTTAATTTTCAGAAGCCCGATTCATCTACTTTATCTTCTGCTGTTTCTGCATTGTTAGTTATGCATGATAGTCTATTTATGCCATATATTAAAAAAAAAACCTCACTGCCATCACATTGAGTAGATTCGACTCATAGAGACTCCTCCTTGGGTTTCCAAGGCAATATCTCTACAGAAGCAAATTGCCTAATCTTCCTTCTGAAGAGTAGTTGATGGGTTTGAACCACCAGCCTTCTAGTTAGCAGTCAAATGCCTTAGGCATTACACACCATCAGATCTCCCTATACCATATATATGAGATTGTTTACCAATGGTGCTGGCAAAATTGGATATGCATTTGCAGAAAAATGAAACAAGATCTGTACTTCAAACTATACACAAAAACTAACTCCAGATGGATCAAAGACTTAAATATCCTTAAAGAATGTTGATGGGATCTGGAGTGGAATTGTGTTGAACGTATAGATTACTTTGGGTAGAATTGACATTTTCACCATGTTCAATCTTCCTATCCATGAGCATGGTATGTTCTTCCATTTATGTAGATCACTTATGGTTTCTTGAAGTAGTCTTCTATAGTTTTCTTTGTACAGGTCTTTTGTGTCCCTAGTGAGATTTGTTCCCAGGTTGTTTGTTTGTTTGTTTGTTTGGTAGCTATTGTAAATGGTATTGATTTCCTTATTTCTTTTTCACCAATCACTTTGCTAGTATAGAGGAATCCAACTGATTTTTGGATGCTGATCTTGTATACTGCCATGATGCTAAATCTCTCAATTAGTTCCAGTAGATTTTGGACTGAGTCTCTTGGGTTTTCTGGGTATAGAATCATATCATCAGCAAACAGAGAAAGTTTGACTTCTTCCTTACCAATTTGGATGTCTTTGGTTTCATTTCTTCACTTATTGCCCTGGCTAAGACTTTCAATACAATGATGAATAAAAGTGCTGATAGACGGCATCCTTGTCTGGTTCCTGTTCTTGAGGGGAATGTTTTCAATCTCTCTTCATTGAGAATAATGTCGGCTGTTGGTTTTGCATAGATGCCCTTTATTATGTTGAGGAATGTCTCTTCTATTCCTATTTTGCTGAGAGTTTTGATTGGGAATGGGTATTGGATTTTATCAGATCCCTTTTGTGCATCAATTGATATGATCATGTGTTTCTTTTCCTTTATCTATGTGGTGGATGACATTGATTGTTTTTCTAATGTGGAGCCACACTTGTGTACCTGATATGAACCCTACTTGGTCATAATGAATTATTTTTTTGATATGTTATTGGAGTCTATTGGCTAGGGTTTTGTTGAAGATTTTTGCATTTATATTCGTGAGGGATAATGGTTTGTAGTTTTCCTTTTAAGTGATGTCCTTGCCTGGTTTTGATATCAAGGTTATCCTTGCTTCATAACATGAATTTGAGAGGATTCCATCCTTTTCCACATTCTGGAATAATTTGAGTAGGATTGGTGTCAGTTCTTCTCTGACTGTTTGGTAGAATTTTCTGGTGAAACCATCTGGGCCAGGACTTTTTTTAGTTAGTAATTTTTTTGATGATCTGTTCAATTTCTTCTTTTGTTATGCGTCTGTTCAACTTTTCCACATCAATCTGTGCTAGTTTGGGTAAGTGGTGTATTTCTAGAAATGTTCATTTCTTCCAGATCTTCAAATTTGTTGGTATACAGTTCTTCATAGTATCTTAATATTGTAAATGATATTATCCTTTTTATTTCAGTTGGTTCTATTGTGATGTCGTCCATTTCGTTTCTGATTTGTGTCATTTGTATTCTCTCCTCTTTTCCTTTGTTAAACTTGCCAGTGGTTTGTCAATTTTATTGATCTTTTCAAAAAACCAACTTCTGGTCTTGTTGATTTTTTCTTTTGCTCTTCTATTTTCTGTTTCATTGATTTCTGCTCAGTTCTTTATTACTTCCTTTCTTCAGGTGACTGTAGGCTTTTCTGGGTATTCTTTTTCTAATTGTTGTAGATGTTGGTTTAAAATGTTGATTTTGGCTCTTCTTTTTTGATGTGTGCATTCATTGATATAAATTTGCCTCTGATCACTGCTTTTGCTGTGTCTCCAATATTTCAATATATTGTGTTGTCATTCTTTGATTCAAGGAATTTTTTAATTTCATTTTTTATTCCTTGTCTTACCCAGTCGTTTTTGAAGAGGTATTGTTCATTTTCCATATGTTTGCTCTTTTTCCATTGATATTACTGATTTCTAATTTGATAGCATTGTAATCTGAGAAGATGCTTTGCAGTATTTCAATGTTTTTAAATATATAAAGGGTTTCTTCATGGCCTAACATATGGTCTATCATGGAGAATGTTCGAAGTACACTGGAAAAGAATGTATATTGTGCTATTGTTAGGTGAAGTGCTCTGTAGATTTCTAAAAGGTCAAAGTAGTGGATTGTATCATTTAGCTCTTCTGCATTTTTGTTGAGTTCCTTTCCAGTTTTTCTGTCTTTCACTGAAAGTTTCCTACTATCAGTGTGGAATCAACTATTTGCATTTTCAATTCTATTGAAGTCTGATTTATGTATTTTGGGGCTCTTTCATTGGGTCCATAGATATTTATTATGGCTATATCATCTTGTTCAGTTAATCCTTTAATCATTATATAGTGTCCTTCTTTGTCTCTTGTGGTGGTTTTTGTCTTAAAGTCAATTTGATCAGAAATTAATATTGCTACTCCTGCTCTATTTGGTTACCACTTGCTTGATATATCTTTTTCCAACCTTCAATTTTTAGTCTATTTTCGTCTTTATCTCTACAGTCTGTCTCTTATAGATAGCATATTGATGGATTATGTTTTCTTATCCAGTCTACACTGTCCATCTTTTGAGTGGTGCATTTAATCCATTGACATTCAGTGTAATTATCAACAAGTATGAGTTGGTTGCTGTCATTTTGTTATGCATTTTTTCATGGTGTTGCTGATTTCTTTCTTCCATGTAATTTCCTGTGCCAAATTCATTTTGTCTATGAATTGTGTTATCATTTCTTTGTTGCTATTCTTTTAGTATTTGATAAATATTTGTGCTTGTCTTCTTTTTTTGTTGTAATGTGAAGGTTTATAATTTTTCTTTGAGCTTACCACTTGATTTGTATTTTTCTCTCCAAGTTTAGAACAGTCCATCTATCTTGCATCTCTCTTGACTTCCTCAGCATTTAGAAGTTCTGTAACTACACAGTATTTTCCCCTTCTGAAGTCTCTGGTTCCCTGTTTATAATCTTATAAGCTCATTTTTCTTTGGATACTTCCATAGATGTGTTGGCATCTGAGTTATATCACCTTGTGTATTAATGGTCAGCTGTTGTTTGGTATTATTGATTCCCTGTTCAAAGGACTGTTTAGTATCTCCTGTATGGTTGGTCTGGTTTTAACAAATTCCCTTAGTTTCTGCTTATCTGGAAATCTCTTCATTTCACCATCATATTTGAGAGACAGTTTTTCCAGGTGTATAATTTTTGGTTGAAATTTTTTTCTCTTTTAGGGTTTTGTATATACCATCCCTTTGCCTTCTCACTTGCATGGTTTCTGCTGAGAAATCTGAGCTTATTCTTACTGGTTGTCCTTTGTACGTAACTCTTTCTTTTTCCCCATGCTGCTTTTGGGACTCTTTCTTTGTTTTTGATTTTGATGAGTTTGATGATGATATGTCTTGGTGATTTTCTTTTGGGGGTCTATCCTGTTTGGAGTTCACTGGACTTCCTGAATGGATATATTCTCATCTTTCACCATCTCAGGGAAGTTCTCTTCCAACAAATATTGGATGATTTTCTCAGTAGTTTTCCTTTTCTCATCCTATTCTGGAATTTTGATTACACAGAGGTTATTCCTTTGGATGGTATCTCACATGAATTGAAACTTAGGCTTTCTTCATTTTGTTGTGATCTTTTTTCTGATTTATCCTTTTCCAAAGAAGTATTCAGGTAGAGTAGGAGAATAATGAGAAAAAAAAAAAAATGGGAAAAATCTGAAAAGAAAAACAAGAAATGGGGTTAACTATGAGAAAGAAAAAAATGGGAACCAGGAACAGGGAAGAGAGAAAAAAACTGAAAACCAGAACCTGAGAAGGGAAAAATAAAGAATAATAATAAAAAAGACAAACAAAAAAAGAATAATAGTGATAAATTTAAGTTTAAAACAGACAAAAACAAACAAACTGGAAAAAAAATCTGGGCAGGGCGGGCTAGAGTACCCAGGCTCTATCAGAGCACACAGACTGGGATGGAATTCCTGCCAGCCCAGAAGGTGGGTGGGAGTGAGAGATGGCCACACCTCCATTCACCAAGAGGGTATGGGGTATAAAAGTAACAAGGGAAATATTGCACCTTTCCAGTCTTTCACATCCACAATATCCTTGTGGTCCCCGGCAAGTGGAGCCTGTTCTTAAGCCCCTGGAATCAGAAAATACTGTCACTTTAAATATCCAAAATGCTTGAACTGCTTGTAAACATTCAAAAGGCTATGCCCTCTAGCAGGCAAAATCCACAGCTCAGCCCATCTCCTTCTTCATTGTTTCTCCTTTCATTCACTGACCACCAGTGTAGTCTTCCGTGTAGCCCCTGGCTAGCAGGGCTGATTTTTAGATTAATTCTTAGGTCCTGACAGCACTTGGCAATAACCAAGCTGTCCACGCCATCATGATAGCTGACAGACCAAAGCACCATATATTTCCTTTTTGGTGTTTTCATGAAGGTTCTTCTATTAGTTGGAGTTTAGTCTACTTCTGTATCCTTCCTTTCAAAACTCAGACCTCCAGGATTATCTTTTGTACATGTGTTGATTCGATCCCCATTTCTTTGTTGAAGAAGTTCTGCTTATTCCACCATCTTACTGGAACCCCTCAGTAGATATTGAGGGAAGAATATACAGCCAGAATGCTCCTTTGAAGCAAGGAAGACAAGACCTTGCTTATTTTAGACATGTCATCAGGAGGAACCATGGAGAAAGACATTGTGCTTGGACAAGTAGATGGCCATCAAAAAATAGGGAACCTCTCAATGAGATGGAATGATACCATGGCTGCAACTATGGGCTCAAACGTAGCAATGGTTGTAGGGATGGCACAGGACTAGGCCATTCTGTTTTATATAAGGTCTCTATGAATCAGAGCTCTGGTGGCATAGTGCCTGCTCTGGTTACCTAGTGCCACTCTGACAAGAAATATACCACAAATGGGATAGCCTTAACAAACAGGAGTTTAGTCTCTTACAATTTGGAGGCTTTAAATCCAAGTTCAAATTGCCAGGCTGGGTGAAAGCCCCTCAACCTTGGGGTCCTGCTCTGCCTCCTGCTTCTGGCCCACTGGAGCTAGAGGCATTTCTTCACTCAGACAGCTGCTGGCTGCTGAGGCTGAGAAGGCCCAAGGTTGACAAGGAAAAAGGCACAGTCTGGCTGTTACCAAACCACACATCAGACCATTAACTTAAGTCCAATGTAAGTCCCAAGGTCAGCAGAGCATGGCAGGCTGCTGAGCAATGACATGGCTACATGCAGGGTCCATGCATGCCATAGGCTAGAGACCATTCCCAAGGCTTCTTCTTACATACAGGAAACAGACCACATATCCAAAGGCAGCTACTCAGCTGCTCATAGTAGATTCTACCATGGAGTTGATTACTAGTCTCATGGGGAATACTACTTCCAGCTTCCCAGCCACTCAACCAGGCCTAGACAAGTTGACACACAAACATAACCACCACAGTGCCTAAGGCATTTGACTACTAACCAGAAAGCTAGACGTTCAAACCCACCAGCCATTCCTCAGAAGGAAGATTGAACAATCAACTTCTGCAGTGATACACCTCAGAAATCCAAGGAGGAGTCTCTATGAGTCAGATCCAACTCCATGGCAGTGAGTTAGGTCTTGGTTTTTATGAATCAGAGTCAACTCCAAGGTACCAAACCACAACAACATATTAGATTAGGTATATTAAATTACTCAAAGAAAGTAGCTTTCTCTGCGCATATGTAGAAATCAAGTCTAATGTCTAAAAAATAATAACAACTAACAGGAAGTATGTGAATTAGATCTCCATGGATACTTCCCAGTGCCTTTCTGAAACTTGATACTGACTGAGGATGAGGATACACTCTAAGTTTTAGTAATTTCAATATAAGCAATTACCAAAACTTATTGGCTTAGACAGTTTGATAAACTAAGAAATCTAGCTTACAGAAATATGATAGGCTTAATAGAAAGTAAATATTATCAGGACAATTTGATGTCCAAGTAGATATTTCCTGTTTACACATACAACTCTCTTTTAGGAATTCCAGCAAGGAAAATTGTTATTTATTTTAAATTTTAAAACACATTTTCCCCATGCTATCTTGTATGGTGTTTATGTCATATCTCACCCTCTAGATCATAAATTGCTTGAGATAAATTCCTATAATCCTCACAATGTCTAGTACTTTCTTCCACCTTGTACATCAAAAAAAACCACTGTACCATTTTTCCCTCAGGTTTAGATTTTATAGGAGAACGTGGAAACAATAACACTCCTTTTGAAAAATCTCTTATTTAAAATTATCACTTTGGTTTCTTCTAGTATTTTGTCAGGTAGAGAAAGCATGGCTCAAAAAAGCAACCATGGTTTCTTTGGTGTTCAGATAAAAATTTCACTGTGTATCCCCCTGGAGGCATTCATTCCAGAGTGGCTATTGACAGGACTGCGCAGCTCTTCAAGCAAGAAGGCATTTGCTCAGTGTCTTCTCTCTCCGCCACCTGTGACACTCAAGATGCTCAGCAGAAGAAAGCCATTTGATCAGATGCCTGCTAGGCCTTTTTTCTTTTTTTCCCCCCTCACCTTCTAGCTATCTGTCTTTGTTACCTTTGTAAATATACTCTTAGGTTTTCCTTTCAACCCCATCCCACAGGCTTTCTGATCAAGTTAACAATAAAAAACAAATTATTTTTGAGTTTTTTTTAGTAATATTTGAGAAACTGTAAAATGGAAAAGAGCCCAGGGAAAATAAGGAATAGACCATTCCCAGAGAAAGAAAAGCAAATAGCTGTTCAGCATTTTAAAAGATGCTCATTCTTACTGTTACTGAGCTACACACACAATGGCAAATATTAATAAAGTTGATAACACTTGGCATAGCTTTCAGGGGAAGATAAGGAGCTCTGGTGCACAGTGGCTATAGCATCAGCTGCTAACCAAAAGGTCTCTGAGTTCGAACCCACCAGCTACCCTGCAGGGGAAAGATGAGGCAGTCTGCTTCCATAAAGATTTGCAGCCTTGGAAAGCCTTTGGGGTAGTTCTTCAGAATTGACTTGATGGTTGTGGGTTTGATTTGGTTCACTTTTCAGTGGAAGATAATTTGGCACTTCCTAGCAAAATATACACTCCTCGGGAAGGAGGTTGGGCAGTCTATTTCCATAATGATATCACCTCAGAAACTGAAGGAGGGGTCACTATGAGCCAGGTCCGACTCAACGGCACATAACAACAACAACAACATCAAAATATAAGGTGCTCATATGTTTTTGGCACACGCACAAAATTACATATTCAAACTATTCATAGAAACAGGTTTACAATATCAAAAGTTTAGAAACAATCAAAATAGGTCTCTTGCTAACTGAACTATTTTACATTCATGTAATTGAACGTTATGTAATTATTTTTTGAAAATGATATGGCTGTCTATATATTGAGATGAATGTATTTCCCAGATAAATTATTAAAAGAAAGTAACATGAACCAAATAGTTATATTTATCTTGCTATTAAAAAAAATGAAAATATACATGTATGTACAGAATATATCATGAAAGGATATTGTTATCAGTAGTTGCATATGAAAGTGGATGGGGATCTAAGAGTTGGGCAACAAGTGACAGGAAATTATTTTTCAATATATATAGACTCTTTTATGATTTGAATGATTATGTGCATGTAATAGTAATTAAAAATTAATAAATCATTTAGTAAAATATATAAAAAACACTGATGCCAATGCTAAGTTCACTTGTTATCTGAAGGCAGTGGGGACCTGTTGAATAGCTTAAGAAATAAAACAGCAGCAATGGGTTTACGGAAAGCTCATCCTGACAACATCACTAGCATATTAAAGGCATAATAGTGTGAAGGAATGAAGGCCACTTAAAACAGTAGTTATCCAACTTGACTAAACATTAGAATTATCAAGGGAGTTTTAAAAATCACTAATGACTGAATTCCACCTAAATAGATTCTAATGGTCTGGGGTGGAGCCTGGGCATCAGGGATTTTAAAATCTCCCTTACAGATTGCAATGAATACCCAACATGGGGAACCTGTAGCTCAGAAGGCTGCTTGAGTAATTATGTGATGGCTGGTGAAGAGAACCTAAGTTAAGTAGTAGATGATGGAAAAAGGACAAATTTTAGAGTTACAAAGAAGACAATTCTGTAGAAACCACTGATCAGTTGGGTGGATGGTGTAAAAGAGATCGTGAAGCACCAAAGTCTGACTCTTCATTTTCTGGATTGGATGATAAATAGGTAAATCCACTAACTAAAACAGGGAAGAAAACTTTGCAGGAAGAGATAGAATGGATTTTATTCTAGACACATGTGAGACATACTAATAGAGCTAAACAGGAGCAAATGACTATGTAAACCTGGGATTTGGAGAATAAAAATATATTGGAGATTCAGAGTTTGTAATCAGCAGCAATGGCTTTTGTTTTAAATTACAAGAAAATATAGTACACTATAGAAAAAGTTTCAAAAATAGAACTATCAACAGAGATGCAGTAGAAAAGGAAGATAGACCTTCAAAGGATGAGGCCAAAACTGGTCACAGAAGTATGAGCAAAATACAGAAAATAAGCAATTTCAATAGGTCAACAGAAGGGGAGCTTCAACAGTTGTTAACAGTGTCGATCACTATGTTGTTATGTTCCGTCAAGCCAGCCCCAACTCATAGTAACCCTCCTTGAGTTTCCAAGGCAGTATCACTACAGAAGTAGATTACCCAACCTTCCTTCCGAGGAGTGGCTGGTGGGTTTGAACCGTCAGCCTTCTGGTTAGCAGTCAAATGCCTTAGGCACTATGCTAGGCAAACAAATACTAAAAAGTCTTTTATGGATTTAATAATTACAGGGTAACCTTAGTGACAGAAGTGCCCATGGATTGTGTAGATAGATATCAGATTACAATAGAAAATAAGATTTGTAGGAGATGAGAAGCAGATTCAGAAAGTCGTGACTACTCTTCCTAGAAGATGGCTACTAGGAATAGGGGATGGATAAGCTGTGATTATTTTTTAAGACTGAGGAAACAAGCATACTTTTATACTAAGAGGAAAGTGTCACTATGTGAAAAAGCTGGTGATCCAGGAGAACAATAGGAAAATTGGTGGAGACATTGCCCCAAGGAAATGGAAAAGGTTGGGACCAAGAGCTCAGGCAGTGGAAGATTGACATCTCCTCCTCTGAGGTGGGAGGAAATACATTGTTTCTAAAGTTAGGACAGAGATAAATTGTTGGAGTAGAAAAAGAGATTTCTCCCTTATACTCTCTTTTTCTCTGGGAAGTGGGAAAAAAAGTTGGCTGCAGACAGGGAAGTGTGTTAAGGGAAATGAAGGAAGTTTAAGTTTAAAATGGCTAGGGTTGGGAGGGCGATGGGAGGAAAAGTTGACGAGGGCCATATAGAAGAACTTTTAGAAAGGTGTTGCTGGAGTCCCTGGGTAGTGCAAATGGTTAATTCAGTCATTGTTAACCTAAAGATTGGAAATTTGAGTTCATCTGCTATTGTTGGAATCCATTTACTACTGCCATCTAGTTGATCCCAATTCATGACCAGACCATGTGTGTCAGAGTAGAGGTGTGCTCTCTGGGGTTTTCAATGTTGATTTTTGAGTAGCAGTTTACCAGGCCTTTCTTTTGAGACGCCTGGTGGGACTTGAACTTCCAGTTTTTCAGTTAGCAAATGAGTGCATTAACTGCATCACCGGGGACTCATTGGAGTACATACAACAGATTTCCTGATTACTTGCTATAAACTGAATACTAATCTAAGTGCTGAGGATAAAAATATTGGAAACTGCAACAGGAACCTGAGCATCAAGAAAGTTGAAATGAAGTTAATAGGACCCACAGGCCTGGAAAATCTCCAGAAAGAGTCACATAGCTACACGTAGTTATAAACTAAAGTGTATTCCAAGCACAGAAACGACATGTGTGAGGAGAGCAAGAAACATGTGATCACTGAAGAGCTGAAAGGAGGAGAAAGAGAGGCTATGGAAAACAGTTGAGTTGGATGAACTGGCTGCATAAAAGAAGGGAATACAGAAAAGGGATCCCAGAGACAGAAAATGATATTGAAGACTGTGAGCTCCAGAATAGTTGGTCAGGTGTTCACCACTGTGAACCCAGGAACACAATAAGGCTCAATAAAGTCTTGTTGAATAAATGACTTGTTGAGAAATGCCGAGTGTGTTCTTCCTTTTTGGTTTCCTGATTCCAGGTCTTTGCACATTTCTTATAGTAATAGGCTTTGTCTTTTCGAGCTGCTCTTTGAAATCTTCTGTTCGGCTCTTTCATCTTGTCCTTTCTTCCATTTCCTTTAGCTACTCTCTGCTCAAGGGCAAGTTTAAGAGTCTCTTCTGACATCCATTTTGGTCTTTTCTTCCTTTCTTGTCTTTTTAATGACCTTTTGCTTTCTTCATGGATGATGTTCTTAGACGTCATCCCACAATTCCTCTGGTTTTCAGTCACTGGTGTGCAATGCATCAAATCTATTCTTTAAATGGTCTCTAAATTCACGAGGGTTATTATCAAGGTCATAGTTTGGCTCATGTGGACTTAATTGTCTTCAAATTCAACCTGAACTTGCATCCAAGCAGTTGATGGTCTTTTCCACAATCAGCTCCTGGCCTTGTTTTGACCAAAGATATTGAACTTCTCCATTGCCTCTTGCCACAGATGTAGTCAATCTGATTCCTGTGTATTCCATCTGGTGAATTCTACATGTATAGTTGTTGCTTATGTTGTTGAAGAAAGGTATTTGAAATGAATAATTCATTGGTCTTACAAAATTCTATCATGCGATCTCCCACATTATTTTTATCATCAAGGCCATATTTTCCAACTACGGATAACTCTTTTTTGTTTCTAACTTTTGCATGTCAGTCACCAGTGATAATCAACACATCTCGATTGCATGTTTGGTCAATTTCAGACTGCAGAAGTAGGTAGAAATCTTCAATTTCCTCATCTTTGGCTTTGGTAGTTGGTGCGTAGATTTGAGTGATAGTAATATTAACTGGTCTTCCTTGTAGGCGTATGGACATTATCCTATCACTGACAGCATTGTACTTCAGGATAGATCTTGAAACATCCTTTACAATGATGAATGCCATGCCATTCCTCTTCAAATTGTCATTCCCAGAATAGTAAATCATATTGTTGTCTTATTCACAATGGCCAAAACCAGTCCATTTCAGCTCACTAATGCCTAGGATATCAATTTTTATGGGTTCCATTTCATTTTTGACAACTTCCAATTTTCCTAGATTCATACTTCATACATTCCATGTTCTGATTATTTATGGACGTTTGTAGCTGTTTCTCAATTTGAGTCATGTCATGTCAGCAAATGGAGGTCTCGAAACATTTATCTTATCCATGTAGGTAAGGCTGATTTTACTCTGATGATGCAGCTCTTTGCCAATCGTTTTTTGAGAGCCTTCTAACCTGTGACTGATCCTCCTCCTCTGTATTGGACAATATTTCCAGGTTATTTATAAAGTTGTGCAGTAATGTATCAGACAACGTTTCTCTGCTATTCATAAGATTTTCCCTCGTCAATTCTTTGAGAAGTGGATGGCCTCTTCCTTCTTCCTAGTCTGTCTCAGTCTGCAAGCTGCGCTGAAACCTGTGCAACATGTGTACCTCGCTGGGTTTGAAACACAGCCTCAAGACTTGCCGCAACACTTCACCACAGTAGGACAAACTGACAGACAAGTTTGTCTCCCTTAGCTGTTGGAAACCTCTCCAACCTCCCCTTACCTGGATCTCACTGGTGCCTCCTCACTCTGTCCTGGTCCCTCTGGCCTTTTTCTCTCCTTTCTCCTGCTTTACCACCTTGCCACTTGTGTGGCGTGGCCTGGGTTCCCTCCCCTCACCTGAAAGCCTGCAGCTGACTGCTAGCTCTGTCCCTGTCCCCCTGTGATTTTAGCCCATGCTAAAAATAACATTGGGGAAAAGTGTCCAAACACAAACTCTCTCACCTGCCAGAACAAGAGCTAAAGCTTATTTTCTAGTTTGGAGATTCTTCCAGCTGACATGTATATTGTATGCTTCCAATAAACAAATATTCTACTGGCATAGCAAGCACTATACTTACCATCCTATAATTAAGTATTTCTAAAATTTCCATGAAGATGTCGCTTTAAATACCACAAAGAGATGCTGAGTTTATCCCATAAAATAGAAAACAGCTCATTAACATTTTCATGGAGAAAAAAATAATAACACCTCCACATTAAAAAAAAAAAATTTCCCTTTTTAAAAAATAAAATCTTCAATTTATATAATGCCTTTCCTTCCAGGCACTTTGATTAATATCTTCCCTGCTAAAGTGTTTGAGGAAAAGGTGCTAAAATTACCTTCTAGTAATTTAGCCATGTCTAGCTGCTCAGTGTGACAGTAATAAATGGAGTCTTTCTTCCATGTTGCAAGCTGTCCTCAGCATCACACTACACAATAAATTTAGATATTGATGGAAAAATTATCTATGCAGCCATTTGCAAAAGCATGTTGGAGAGACAAATTCCTTCCCTTCCCCTCCCATCCTTTCTCTGGCTCTATTTTCTTATTCCTGTGTATGTTTGCAAATACATGTCAAGATGGTGCCATAATAAACCTACTTAAAAACAAATATAACTATGCAGGAATTAAATATGATAGTAATTAATTAAAATATTGTTGTAGTTGGGTAATTTCAATGTATTGATGTCACTGCTGTAGTCCTTCAATATGGAAAAGTATTATTTGAATGCAATAGTTGTTTTAGGTCTAACCAACTCTAATTTTTCCTTAATATCTCTTAAGCAATCCATTTCTTTTGTTCTCTATTCAGATGAAATCAGCACATGAAAAGCAACTGTTCTCCTGTAAACAGTTTGAATCTAAAATATGAAGAAATGGCATTAGCATCAACACTTTATAAGGAGCACTAGAGCGAAGTGTTTTCCTTTGCTACATTTTACACTCCAATGTTGTGCCACAAAGAGAGGATCTGGCTTTTGAAGGACAGGTGGTTCCCAAGGATGGACAAAACTCAGATTGGATTTATTGTGCAATTGAAAGAGACTATCAGGGGAAAATGGAAGGTTAAGAAACAGATGTAGGATGACGATGAATATATGATTTGCCTCAAGGAGATTACATGTAATCAGTGGGGGCATTACCAACTGTTGAGCTGAATAAAAGACTCAAAATTACGGATGCAAATTATAATTCTGGAAAAAAAAAAAAAATCAATGTTGGTGCCAACAGGAACACCTTGGCACTAGTCTACCTTTCCCTCTAATAATTAAACTCAATCTGTTTATGGGACTGCTCTTTCCTGAATCTTTCAAGTAATACATCAAGTGAGCTACCCGTAGCATATTAATGATGCATTATTACTCAACAGCCATAATCACCCAGAGACTGAAAAAGGTCTAGAAGCAGATTCAACCTAATTAACAGACTAAAATGAGCCGGGCAGTGATCAGACTGCTCTGGACACTGTTTTGCCACCGCATAGAAATGTTGACACTGAGTATATTCTTCTGCCATTATTAATTTCCTTTTCCAAAATAGTAAAATGTATCATAGTAATTCATATGCTATAAAATTACCAGGAGATGCATTTGATGAATACTTAAAATATCCAAGTGGTATTATTTGCCTTCTAATGTCCACACATGAAGAGCAGAGATGATAAATTAATATCTTCAATTAACAGTGGCTCATGTACCAGTCCTCACTAATCAATAACTGCTCAGTACCAGATTACCCAATAAGCAAGGTTAGTGTGGACTTACTTGTACTTATTTACTAATCTGTAGTGAACAATTTCACATTTTTCACCACATCAGAGATTCTCCTTCTAGGTATGGCTGGCATTTGTCTCTCTCCCAACCCCACAGCACCTTTCCATAGAATTAAAGCCTCTTTTGAAATTTCCAATCTCTGACAGAGACATAATACCCAATAAGCAAGATAAGCACAGGACTGTTTGTGCTAATTTACTAATCTATAGGATGTAGTGAAATCCATATGGAATTGTTTACTATAGATTAGTAAGTCACTGCTTAACTTGCTTCTGAAGTACTCCATCCCTGACTGCAGTCTTTTTCTAAAAACATGGACATAGACTCAGAATCCTTCTCAAACAGTGTTTCAGGAAGCTAGTACTGACTCATCTGGGTTGGTCCATTGGATAGCACATGGTTCAGGGGAATCTTTTGAAATAACTTCCTTCCTCTCCACCATCACAGCAATTAGACTGAGTGTTCACAGTCAAAGTGAACAAGGAGGAAGTATATACTAAAATCAAGAGGCCCAGTAATCCTAAATTATTCATTTATTTACTCACAAATATTTAGTAAACTCCTATGATGTTTCTGTCACTATGATAGGTTCTGAAAATGAAAGTGAAATAATAACTAAAATTCAGTCCCTTCCATCAAAGAACTCAAAATATAATAGTTTTCCCAAGATTTTCAAACCAAAGAAAAGTTAAGGATGAATTGGCAGCAAGTTCCCAAAGAGAAAACATGTCTCTGCTTCCTGGTGGCTCTGGGGCTTTAGGAACAAGGCATTAGGCTGTCATATGCAAACCATTATTGCTATGATGAAGAGTAGGTTTCCTCATGTTCAATATTTAAGAACCGAAAGGTCAATACACATTCTTCTCCAAGACAGAAAATATACAGCAAGTATTTCAGTTGTCATTGCTACAGTGGGAAAACCTCAGCCTTGGAATCATAAAGACTGGGTTTGGACTCCCATTTCCCTACTTAGTGTCAAGATTACCTTGGCCAAGTGACTTACCTTTTTGAGCTTCAACAACCTCAACTCTAAAAATTTGGAAAATAATACCTATGATTTATTAAATGAATTCCTCTGATTCATTAAATTACACAAAGTAAGCACCTGGAACAAGACAGGAAATCAAAGAATGTTCATTCCCCTTTCCTGTTGTTATTGCTGTTATTAGGTACCATCAAGTTGGTTCTGACTCATAGCAACCCTATGTATAAGAGAACAAAATGTTACCCAGTTCTGCACCATCCTCACAATCTTTGCTGCACTTGACTCCATCGTTGTAGCCACTGTGTCAATCCATCTCATTGAGCATCTTCCCCTTTTTCACTTACCCTCAACTTTACCAAACATTATGTCCTTCTCCAGGGAGTGGTCCTTTTGACAACATGACCAAAGAAGTGAGATGAAGTCTGGCCATTCTCGCTTCCAAGGAGCATTCTGGCTGTACTTCTTCCAGAACAGATTTGTTCCTTCTTCTGGAAGTCCATGAGATTTTCAGTATTTTTCACCAGCACCAGAACTCAAAGGCATAAATGTTTCTTAAGTCTTCCTTATCCATTGTCCAGCTTTCACATACATATGAGGCAATTGAAATATCATGGGTGAGTTAGGTGCATCTTCAAAGTGTCTTTAAAATGACATTAGGTGTCTTCAAAGTGACATCTTTGCTTCTTAACATTTGCCCAGTGCAATGCGGTATCTGATTTCTTGACTGGTGCTTCCATGGGTGTTGACTATTGATCCAAGGAAAATGAAATCCATGAGAGCTTCAAAGTTTTCTGCATTTATTGTGTTATTGATTATTAGCCTAGTTGTGAAGATTTGCATTTTCTTTATGTTGAGGTGTAATCCATGCTAAAGACTGCAGTCTTTGATCTTCATCAGTAAGTGCTTCAGGTCAACTTCAGCTTCAGCAAGTAAGGTTATATCATCTGCATATCGCAGGTTGTTAGTGTGTCTTCCTCCAATCCTGGTGACCCATTCTTCTCCATATAGTCCAGATTCTTGGATTACTTGTTCAGCATAGAGATTGAACAAGTATAGTGAAAGGATACAACCCTGGCACACATCCTTCCTTATTTTAAACCATGCAGTATCCCCTTGTTCTGTTTGAATAACAGACTCTTGGTCTATGTACATGTTCCTCATGAGCACAATTAAGTATTCTGGAATTCCCATTCCTCTCAATGGAATCCATAATTTGCTATGACCCACAGAGTCAAATGTCTTTGCATGGTTAATAAAACTCTGGTAAACACTTTCTGGGTAATCTTTGCTCTCAATCATGATCCATCGGACATCAGCAATGATATCCCCCATTCCACGTCCTAGAATTCCTCATCGCCTTGCCTAGAATCATGATATCATAGTGTCCATCAAGGATCATATCACTTAGAACATTGTTATGGAAGGAGCTAGAATAAAAAAAAAGAAGCAGCACATAACCCTCTGGATAATGCTTTCTAAAACATACCAAATGTCATGTAAGAGGCATTTAGAAAAGACTGACCATTTATTTACTAGTAGATGTCCACACTTGATTATTGAAGAAGCTGTTCAAAATGGTCTTCTAATAGTCCAAAGAAAAGTGACAGTTCTTCAGAAGTCTTTCACCACTACAACAGGAGGGGAGGAAAAAAAAAAAGTATAGCATTGCTTTTCTGGGAATCAAATTCTCCAGCCTTCCTCACGTGCTACTTGATCTTTAATTTATGGAGTCTACAGAAAGCCCTGTCTTCAGAACCACAGATGCTGGACAAATAAGCTAGGGCATTGATTTTGTTATTTAGCCAAACTGATGGCATCATTATGTTGACTGAATATCACTGTCTCTAATAAAAATGCTTTATGTGGAGTCCCGGGGAAAGAAGAGAACTGACTGGCTGCAGAAAAGGACAGAAAGAAATGCAATTAGGTAGTGATATTTTTCTCTTGGGTCACTTGTGCTCTGTGGTTAAGCATTATATAATGATTTTTGATGTTCCCTTTTTGTTTAATTTTATTATTTTGGCATATTAATAAATATTAGGCAAAAGAACAGTAAATATAATTAAGTTTTTTTTATATCAGTACATATTTATAATGCAGCAGTTAAAATATTTATTAAAATATATGTAAAATACTCAATCAACTTTTAATTAATTCCATTACCAGAACTAAAAGCATTAGCCATTAAAAACCAAGAACATATGTATACTCAGAAAAAATGAATTTAAAAAAGTTGCAAACTCTGTCTGTCTTTATATTTTTACTGAATCAGAGTTGCTTTTTTCCTAAAAGCTCAATCCAGGCATATAACCACAACATGGAAGAATAATTAACAATTATTTGGGGGGCATTACTTGTACTGGCACATCCAAATATAGGTAAGTGATGGAAAGAGAAAACAGATTCAAGAAACTCAAATACACTTGTAAATTGCTAATAAACCTTAATTTACTAAAGACTATTATGAGAAAGAATATTTGCCTAAATAACCTTGAGAAGCAGCAAAAGGCAGAATAAATTTATTTGAGATTCTTTGTCACAATAATTGATTTTATATCATTATGTGCATATACATACTTTTATATAGGAATAGCCTACATATTGGGACCTCTGGTGGGGTAGTGCCTAAGGCATTTGATTACTAACCAGAAGGCTGGTGGTTCAAACCCACCAGCCACTCCTCAGAAGGAAGAGTGGGCAATCTACTTCTGTAGAGATACCGTCTCAGAAACCCAAGGAGGGGTCGCTATGAGTCAGACCCAACTTGACAGTGAGTTTTTTTTTTTTTGGTTTACATCCTACAATTTTACACAAAACATTGACAGCTAGATTATTTGGCACAGTGGCCACACCTCTATTGCAGAATAGAAGCATGTATAAGCTATATGCATATTGTATTCAACAATAGCATTTTTTTTTTTTTTTTGCTTTTCATGACAGATTGCTGAGCTACAGATCAAATCAACAGTTCAGTGATTTGAATCATTGCTTGCAGACAAAAGCATAGTGACAAAAATACCAATTCAACAGTCTTTCTGCCAAGTTTCATCTACCTTTAATTCATCCTGTATGTCACCAGCAGAGTCACCTTTCTAAAATACCAATTTTATCATCTTAATAAACCTGTGGAACAAGGAATATGAACTAAGGCCTTCTTGTCAAAAGGCATATGTTTATATTTCAACTGCACCACATTTTATTTATGTGACCTCTAGTTATTTAATCTTCCTAAATCTGAACAGCAGACGTCTCATCTATAAAATGGGAATAATAAATCATCAATGCAAATTAAATGAAATACTTAACATGATGACTAGAATATGGCCATTACTTTTTCATGGTATCTCTTTTGATAGTTATCGGAAAAATTTTCCAGATCCGGCCTATATGTTAGAATCACCAGGGGAGCTTTTAAGAAACTACTAAAGCCTAGGACACAAATGAGTAAGAATTTTGGGAGTTAGAGCATCAATATCTGTTAAAAACTTCCCAAGTAATTTTAGTACTAAATCAAGATTAAGAAACACTAATTTAAACTTTGTTTTTTATACCCACTGCCATATTTCTATACCCACCCATATATTCTACTCCAACTACTCCATTTTGGCAGAGTCATTTCTTCATGGCCCCATAAACAAATCTAACAAGTTCAATCCATCCTCGCCGTGCATTCCTCATGCTAGACTGCTTTCCTATAATTTTATCTTCTCTTCTTCCTTTGGCTTATCTAATACCAATCAAACTTTTAGAGATGAAAACTTGATCTGTTATGAGGCCTCCCCCAACTGTTCTAGCCTACTAATCATTCCCTTCACTGCCCAAGTCTTAAACATGTCCCATCCATGTCAGAACTGATATTCCCAGTAATAACAAAAATCCTGTATTCCAAACATGCTCATCCTTCTCAAAATTTTCTTAACTCAATTACAAACTGTATTGGAAGCATAAGAATATATGTGACCCTAACTCAAACCAACCTGAGGAAAAATTCAGTATATTGGCCAATGGGATGACAACACCTGGTAGACTTGGAATCAAGGGCACGAACAATGCCATCAAACTTTTGTGTCTTCTTAGGTTTTCAATTGACTAGCAACCCTAATAGGAAAGATAAATTTCTTTGATAGCTTTGTAAGAATAGTTCAATAGTGGCCTCATATTGCCACGATGATTATGGACTCATTTTTAACCAATTACTATGGTAGCATAGTGGCTAAGGCACTTGACTGCTAATCAGAAGGCTGGCGGTTCAAACCCATCAGCCACTCCTCGGAAGGAAGATGGGGCAATCTACTTCCATAATGATACTGCCTCGGAAACCCAAGGAGGGGTCCCTATGAGTCGGGTCCGACTCCACGACACATAACAACAACAACATGATCAAGAGTAGGGTTTTTTTCCAACCAGGATTGATTACCTTGCACACTTTGTCTTCTCTTCCTGCTGTTAGGTCTCCCTGTGTAATTTGGACTGAGAATAAAGTTGGCCATCCTTACTCACCACTCCTCAGAAGGAGGGCTGGGCAATCCTACTTCCGTAGTGATACTGCCTCGGAAACCCAAGGAGGGGTCGCTATGAGTCAGGGCCTACTCGACGGTCTATAACAACAACAACAATCCTTACTCAAGTCAGACTGGACCTGGGAAGGAGAGTTTGCAATAATCCAATTATCCCCACACAATGGCCTGGACCATGAGAAGCATGTAGCTTGGAGAGCTAACACCTACCTTTCCTTCTCAGATTTCACCTCTATAAACTCAGCTCTGAAGAGGTAAGAAGAATCAGCAATTAGCAGTACCTAGAGAGATCTGAATGGAGATGGCCACTTGACAGAAGCAATAACGTCAAGAGAGGAAAGTACTCATATCCAGCCCTTGGTCCATCAGAGAAGGAGACACAGGTAATAAATATCCCAACTTTATTCTCCTCTAATCTTTTACCCTAGCCTCCAATTGTCCAAACCCACTGTCCAAGCACATTCAGATAGTAGATAAAATCAGTCTTCTATGGGGTACATGGCTGAGTAGCAAAAGTTGGATTGTGGATCTGGAGGAGCAAATGGAAGATGCCTCATACAATGTGTAGTAAATACAGAAAGCAGTTGATAGCTTTTATTTCATACTCATGAAATAAAAGCAGGAAAAGCAAATGGTATAGTTCATTCATCAATTGCATCTATGACTTTAAATTAAGGAAATGAGATGATGAAATAAATATTCAGGCCTTTTAGGCAAGTAAGCCAAAACAAATTTAGTATATTTTAATTAACTTACCTAAGAAGTGGGGTGATAGCCCGCCTACATCCTTCCTCTTCTGACACCCTCACTAATTTGATTTCCAAGTGTTTCCTTCTATTCCCTGTCCATGGTATTTTGGCCAATCTGCCTCTAAGAAGCTGCTAGATTCTGCACTGTCTAAAATTAAATGCAAAGGATGGGTGGGTAGTTCAGAGAACAAAAATGAATAACCAGCCAGGTTGGCATGATTGATTGTGCTTATGTACACACCAGGAAGATCAATCTAATCTCCTTGAGAAAAGAAATATTTTTAAAGTTTAAATGACTTTGCAGCTTATTAAATATACTGTGTAGCCCCTCAGTGAGTCCAGTTGAGATGAGCTGTAGAGCATAGCACACCTGTTTTTGTGAGGAAAATAATCACCTTCCACATAATGTTTTTAGCCATCAAAGAAATAAGCAGATAAAGCAAGTAGCTAACATTATGTGGTAAAAGACAGACAAGAGCAGACATGACCAGGGCAGAGCGAAGCAGTGAATCTTTCCCCTTGGGAACAGTACTGTCTTCTGTCTTCCTGGAGTTCTACCCACTGTTTTTAAAGAGGAAGAGGGGGCATATTTTGTGAGAATAGCAACACATCTATCTTCTCAGCTAAATCAGGATCAGAAGGAGAAATTAATAACTTGGACTTGTTTAGTCAAAGGAGCTTTACCTTACGACAATAATAAAGGTTTCAAAGAAACTCAAATTCCTCATTTATTGAACAGTCTTATATAGAGAAAATGTTTCAATTCACCATAGTTGAAATAGCATTATTTTGACCTGAAATTACTAACTAATGACTTACTTGATACTTCAGCAAAGAAATACTTTTTAAACACTGGATTATTCCTATAAAATCACTTGGGGTTTCTTATAACTCTAAGTATCTGAATGATTGCCTCAATTTTGTCTTTCAATTTCAGATATCTTCTTATTGGTACCCTGGGTTCATGGTTCAGTGTGTATACATTTATTAAAGCAGCAATATTAATTACACCAAGATTGACTTTCAAATGTACTCTAGACTGGAGAGAAATAAATTATCAATCAATTATAACTGAAGAGTTAATTTTAATAAATCAGATTAAGAAAAAAAAAAAAAAGGAAAATCAGGTTAAGGAAAAAGAGAAACTAAAGAGATCTTGGAGGATTCTATTCCTATTCTCACTCAAATTTTGGCCCTTAATCTTTGGAAGTTGTTTATTTTATTGTTCAAAGGTAGTTATTCAAATGTCACCCAAGTTATGAAATTGTACCTATTCTTCTATATAGAAAACACTTCTTTAAAAGCAAGTTTAATTTTACTGCACAAATTTCCTTATGTTATAAAAGTGTCCCCACAGCTACATCTACAGATGTGTTTAGGTATTTAAAACAGATTTAAGTATCAGAAGCCAGAATTCTTGTCAATTGTGCGTAATAGAAATTTGCTTAAAACTATTTAAAGCTCATTTCTATAAAAGCATAATAACAAACTTGGATGCATTTCAACTGTAGTTTGGGGAATAAGAATTTAACAATGAAATCATTTAGGTTTAAGAAGACATTTTAATAAAATGACCTGTTTGTTCTGTCATTCATTAAGTTATTTATTCAGCAAATATTTATTGCACATCTATTTATATGGTAGGGATAAAGCATAACAGGAAAAATATGATACCACATTTCAGTGATTTCTAGCCTGGTAGTCATATAAATGAAGGGCCACCTTCATTAAGATAGCACCATGGGAAGGAGTTAATTGCACAACATGGGATTCATTAATACTAAGGAAGGTCCAAATCCCCATGTACATCTTTTAAGTATGTCAGGAAATAGGGGATGCAAATGTGCAGAATGTGAACAAAAATGTCCAGTGACTTAGTATAAATGTTAAAACCACCACAGTGCATAGACTGTGAAGAATACATGGCTGCTGTTTCTCCACTGGCAATTTAAAAGTAACAACAATCTAGCAGGGCTGATATAGGAAGACTGGCAAGCTGAACAGGTATGAGTAGCTGAACAGAACTAGATACAACCATATATAGGTTTGGCAGAGGATTTTTCTACACATATTTGTAGGCTGTAAATATATCCATGTATATAGTAAAGCGACCAAGGGGCAAAGTATGAAAACTCATAACCAAGCACCTTGAGGTAATAAGTCACTAGGCTTGGGGACATAGGACCACCATCTCAGGGGAGAGCTAACTCAGTTGGCATAGCACAGTTTAGAAAGAGAATGTTCTACATCCTACTGTGGTGAGCAGCCATCTAAGATGCAGCCGTAGGTCTCTCTTTCTGTCTGAAGCAAAGTAGAGTGAGGAGAATCAAAGACACACGGAAACGAATAGTCCAAAGGACTAATGGACAAAATGAACCTCAGCCTCCTTGACCCTGAGATCAGAAGAACTAAATGGTGCCTGGTGACCACTACCAACTGCTCTGAAAGAGATCACGACAGAAGGTCCTAGAAAGAGTGGAAGAAAAATGTGGAACAAAACTCAAAATCATATAAAAGAAACCAGGCTAACTGGTCTGATAGAGACTGGTGGAACCCCCCATGACTATGGTCCTTAGTCATTCTTCAAGCCTGGAACTGAATTCACCCCCATGGTTCAACTTTCATCTAAACAACAGACAGGCCTAGAACGTGAACAAAAACAGTACAGGGGTACAAGTTTTTAGAAGAATCAGCCACATGAGATCAAAAGAGCAGCTTTGGTCAAGGAGATAAAGCTCAGAAGGCAGGAAGAGACAGGAAATAAGGAGAAATGGAAATGGGAAACATGGGGAGGAAGTAGGAAGAGTGCTGTTACATTGTGGGGACTGCAATCAATGTCATGAAACAAAATGTGTGTGAATTGTTGAATGGAAAGCCAATTTGCTCTGTAAACTTTCACTCAACTCACAACAAAAAGTTAAAACATAAAAAGAAACTAGAGTAACATAGGTTCCTCTGCTGTGGAAGCAGTAAGGTTTTAGATTTTCTCAGTATTTCAACAGAAACAACAGGTCTAACCTGCTTATTTTGTAGACTTATGGGGACATTGTGGGCAGATCTGGGTTTAACTCCCAGATTCACCATTTTCTTTGAGCAAATTGCTTAATTTCCCGATACCTTAGTCTCTTCATCAAGTCTCACTGCCCTCATGGGGTTACCATGAAGTTTAAAGTAATTCATGTAAAGCCCCCAAAAGAGGAGAGAAGTATATAAGTAATAGGAAGACTAGCTATAAGAGTAGCAATAGTGATCCCAACCCATTGCCCTTGAGTCGGATCTGACTCTTAGTGACCTCTCCTTGGGTTTCCGAGGGAGTATCACTACAGAAGTAGATTGCCCAACCTTCCTTCCGAGGAGTGGCTGGTGGATTTGGACTGCCAGCCTTCCGGTTAGCAGTCAAATGCCTTAGGCACCACACCACCAGAGCTCCCAGAGTTCTGTTGTAATAGCAGTAACAGATGTAGTTCAGAACCAGTAGGTGTAGTTTCACCAGTCCCAGTTAAGTAAGCTGACTCTGACTCATGGACGACCCCATGTGGGTCAGAGTAGAACTGCACCTGTGCTTCACAAGGTTTTCAATGGCTGGTATTTTGGAAGTAAAGACAGTCTTTGGGTTATGAATATCTGACTTATAGACAACCACTGTTTGCGCTTTAATATTATGCAAATTTTCCCTCACTTTGAAATGATCGAACCAACCTCTATTCACAAAAAATTCTTCACTGCAATCACCTTCACTTGTTGCACAGGAAGCTTTTAAATCATTGAAAAGGGTTTGAACCATTTCACTAACCAAGAAACAAACAAGAAAAACAAACAAAAAACCACTGCTATTAAGTCAATTCCACCTCATAGAAACCCTGTAGGACAGAGAAGAACTGCTCCATAGGGTTTCCAAGGCTGCAATCTTTATAGAAGGAGACTGCTACATCTTTCCCCTGCAGAGCAGCTGGTGTGTTCAAACCACCAAACTTCCATCCAGTTAGCAGCCAAGCACTCAACCACTGCACCACCAGGGCCCCTTCTTGTATTAATATAATCTAAGTAAGAACCATATACACCTGTTCTGACTCACCTACAAATTGAATTTAAGCATCAGATCATGTTTGTAACCTGAGGACTGCCTGTATTTCACCGGGCCTTTCTTTTGAGGTGCTTCTGGATGAATTCAAACCACCAACCTTTTGGTTATCAGTGAATGCATTGACCTTTAGAAGTAGCTTTGTTATTGTTAGGTGCCACTGAGTTGATTTTGACTCACAGCAATCCCATGTGACAAGTAGAACTGTCCTACAGGGTTTTCTAGACTGTAATCTTTATAGGAGCAAAAGCCAGGTCTTAGTCTCATGGAGCCAGTGGGTGGTTTCAAACCACTACCCTTTCAGTTACCAGTCAGGCATGTAGCCGTTGCTTCATCTAGACTCCTAGAAGCAGTTTTAGAAGGATGAGATTGAGACATGGATAGGTTAAATGCCTTGCCTAAGACTGAACAGTAGCAGAATCAGACTTAAACATAACAATCTTGAATCTGACTCTAGTCCTCTTTCCACAATATTATACTACCTTCTTTCTGTAAAAAGAGCCATTGTGGTGCAGTGGTTAAGTGTCCAGCTGCTAGCCAAAAGCCTGGTAGTTCAAACCCACCAGCTACTCTGCAGGAGAAAGATGTGGCAGTCTGCTTCCCATTAGGGCTTTGAATCAGTTCATACTGGTTTGATCCTCTGTTGAGAATTTGTGTTTCCACTCCAGATATACTGAATCAGAATTTACATTTTAAGATATCCAGGTGTTTCTCACATATGCTTATATATATTTCTTAAGTATTCTTACGTGTACTTCTTAAGCATTCTTATGTATACTTATGTAAGCATTGTATGTATTCTTACATATACTTAGACATAAGAACCTATAAGATCACCTGCAGATCTTATTAAAATGTAGATTCTGATTCAGTGTGTCCTGGGTGGGAATGCATATGAAACCAGGATGAACAAGTTAGAAGCCCTGTTCCCTATAAAGAATATAGCACCAGAAATGCCACGGGGCAGTTCTACTCTGTTCTGTAGGGTGTCTATGAGTCAGCATCAACTCATGAAAACAGGTTTATTGTTTTTGTTTTATGTGTTCTTTCTATAAAGAGACTGTTTTTATAAACAGTTGCTTGATAAGTGTTATTATCAAAACCAACAGAAAATCATTCAATGATTTTAACCATCTTAGTAAACAATTTAAATCACCGCATGCCTGAAACAGGCAATCATTAGACAGGAAAACAACCCTAGCAAAACATCAACTGCAAACCATTGACCTATTATTTATATATAGACAACACTATGGAGAATTTAAAAAGCAAAAACAAACAAACAAGCCCCCCCCCCAAAAAAAAAAACTGTTGATCAAAATGACCTTTGTAATGTTTTTACGTTTGTTTAGAAAAACAATCTTCAGCCAATCATTCCAAAATATTGGAGTTGTGACTCTACAGAGGCTTGTTTCTTATCGAGGGACTGCAGCATTATTAAAGAAAAAAAAAAAAAACAGTTTATTTTAGAAGTGTCATTATATTGCACTTACTGGTTTTAGCAGCACTCAGTAAGAAAATGGCTGGTAATATCCCTGCTAAGTATCTCCAAAATGTATTTAATTTGCATTAAGCCAAGAACACTATGGCAAATACTAGAAACCTCTCTTGGCAATGTCTTTTCTTCTCCCTCCCCATACCAGCACCCAGATTCCAGCCCTCATTATCACTTGCATTTCACTATTAAAATAACCTGCCATCTTGTCTCTTCCCCCTCACTATTCTCCCTTTCCAATCCACTCCCACACACTCCTTGCAGAAGAATCTTCCTGCGATAACTGTTCTGTCTCAGTGCATTGTACAGATCTGCAGTGCTCCCATGCTCTGAACACCCAAAGCCAACAACTAAGGTTCACCTGGGTCTGCCCCAACCTATGATCAATAATGTCTATAACTGCTTCCATTCCTGATTGTCACCCAAACAGTTCTACCTTTTCTTAAATATGCTCTTTAGTCTCATTTCTATAACATTTTTTATGCAGTTACTTTCACTATTCCCATTTCCCAGCCCCATTGCTAAAATTTATAATCCTGTACAAAATGATAGTATTTCAACCCAGGACTTTAAATTGTTGATGGAGAGATAATTGAATAGATTATGGGCATCAATATAGCAGAGTATCATGCAATTTTTAAAATAACATATTCCAGAAATATTTAATAACATGAAATGCTAATGATATATTTTAAAAATTGTATGTATAAATTTATACATATAATATGATTTTTAAACTTATACATATAATATGTTATACATATAACATATAAAAATATGTTATTCTATGTATATGTGTTCTGATTACTTAGTTCTGCTCTGACAGGAATATACCACAAATGGGATGGCCTTAACAAACAGGAGTTTATTCTTATAATTTGGAGGCTTTAAGGCCAAATTCAAAGTGCCAGGCTCTAGGGGCTTGGTGAAAGCCCCTCAACCTTGGGTTCCAACTCTGCCTCCTGCTCCCGGCCCATTCAAGCTAGAGGCGTTTCTTCACTCAGACAGCTGTTGGCTGCTGAGGCTGAGAAGCCCCAAGGCTGACAAGTAAAAAGGCACAGTCCCCATGTTACCAAACCACAAGGGCAGGCCATTAACTTAAGTCGATTGTAAGTCCCAAGGTCGGCAGAGCATAGCAGGCTGCTGAGCAATGACACGGCTACATGCAGGGTCCAAGCGTGCCATAGGCTAGAGACCATTCCCAAGCCTTCTCCTTATATACAGGAAGCAGACCACATCCCAAAGGCAGCTACTCAGCTGCTTTTGGTAGATCCCACCAAGGAGCTGATTGCCAGTCTCATCATGGGGAATAACTACCACCAGCTTCCCAGCCACTCAACCAGGTCCAGCTAAGTTGACACACAAACTTAACTACCACAATATGTATGCAAAATTATACACACAACACGTTTACCACTATACCAAACTGTTTTTAATACATATACAAATTGAAGAAAAGTTATCTGAAATACATAATGTTAAAATGTGAGATTTCCTGGGTGATTAAAGTTGTATTATGTCTAATATACACATTTTTCCCAAAATTTTCTTT
>NW_006922546.1:178249-179029 GCF_000298275.1 Orycteropus afer afer
AACTCAATGGCACCTAACAACAACCATAAAGGTATTTTATACAATTTAGCTTATGAATTAATCAATTACATGTAATTATCAATTATTTAATTATCAAAATTATTCCTATTTTGCATCTAAAGAAAACAAGGCTTAACTAAAATGTTATGGATCGCATAGCTAATAATTAGCAGAGCCAGGATTTTATCTAAAAATCCAATGTTCTTACTAAAAAAGAAACCAAACTCACTGTCATCAAGTCAATTCTGACTCATAGCGACCCCCTTTGGGCTTGTGAGGTGGTAAATCTTAACATAAGTAGATTGCCCAGTCTTCCTTCCATGGAGTGCCTGGTGGGTGTGAATAGCTAACCTTCTGGTTAGCAGTCAGATGCCTTAAGCACAACACCACCAGAGCTCCTAGTCTTACTGTCATATTATGACTTTTTTAAAACTTTTTATGTGATTTAGGTGAAATTTTACAAAGGATTCATTTTACATTTAATAGTCATACATATTTTGCTTTGTGACAGTTGTTACATTCTCCACAGTTTAACAGCTGTCTTCCACTTCCACCCTGTAGTTACCCTTTCCTTGTGCCTTTCTTGACTGTGTATTCCTGTCTCCCTGCCTTTCTCCATGTGCAAATGCTGTCCTTCTGATCTTCCATGGTTGATTGTAATAAGGAGTGTATCTTACTGATATAGGTGTTCAGCTCATAGACTTGGTTATTGTTTGGCTGAGAGTTATGCCATGGGAGTGAGTTCAATTCCAGGCCCAAAGGGTGACTTGGGTCCATAGT
>NW_006922546.1:179294-202026 GCF_000298275.1 Orycteropus afer afer
CCAGTTGCTACTCACCAAAGTAAGATGTAGAACAATATTTTTGTATGCTATGTTGTTCCATTTGACCTTGATGTCCCTTATGACCATGGTCCCCAGTCCCCAACCACTCACTCCCTCAAGGTGCTTAATTGTAGCTAAGATGTATATTATGATATTTTGACTTGTTAAGGAGTAAGGTCAAAGAGGAAGACCCTCGACAAGATGGATTGACACAATTGTTGCAATAATGGGCTCAAACACAGCAACAATGTGAGAAAGGCAGAGGACCAAGTAATGTTTCAGTCTGTTGTACATAGGGTCACTAAGAGTTAGAACTGACTTGACGGCACCTAACAAAAACAACAAGAAGGAATGATGAGAGAGAGAAATCTGGTATCATTTCTTGGATGTTTATTAACCTCAAATAAGCATATCCAAAACATAGCTCTTGATTCCATCTTTCACCCCAAAATCAAAAGTAGTCTTGAATAATTGGAACGCTTTTGCCAGCTTATCTAATGCCAATTTGTTTTCTGACACTGCTTTTTCTATGTCTTCTTCCTTGTTGACTGGCATTGGTTCAGAAGCACTCATCTTTGTCAAGCTGTTTCTGTTAATTCTTCTGGTGTGGTATTCATCAGCTCTTCAATTACTCCAAGATCCATATCCTGAAACAAACAAGCAAACAAAAAAAACAATGTGTAAGTAGACCTGTGCAATTCAAACCCAGGTTGTTCATGGGTCATCTGTATAGATAATCTTCAGATCCTGGACTGTGCCTTCAAGAAATTTAGCTTCTCGTTATGAGAAATAAAATGTGTACACAAATATCTGCAAAAAAAAAAAGAGAAAATGTTATCACTGTTAAATGAATGGTATAAAGTGCCAAGAGATTATTTTTGACTAGAGAGATTAAGAAAAAGTCCACAGAAGAAGTGGTCAAATCTCCTTCCTTCTGTAAGCTTGATTCCCTCCATCTAAAATAATAAGTTTGACTAGAAGATCTCTAGGAGCCCTGGTGGCACAGTGGTTAAGCACAATGCTTCTAAGTAAAGGGTCAAACCCACCAGCTTCTGTGCAGGAGAAAGATGTGGAAATCTGCTTCCATAAAGATTATAGCTTTAGAAACCCAACGAGGCAGTTTTACTCTGTACTATAGGACTATTATGAGTTGGAATCTACCTTACAATACAAAATAAAAGTTGGTCCCTGAAATGTCTTGCTGCTTTCACATTCTGAGATTTAAGTGAGTATGTTAAAGGATTCAAAGTCTTTGGATTTCAAGAGAACTTTGGGAAGTGTGTTCCAGGGGAGTAAAATAAAGTATAGGACTACTATGAAAATTGTCCCTGGGTGTCTTAAACAGTTAAGTGCTCAGCTGCTAATTGTAAGTTTGGTGGTAGAGCCCATCCAGAGATGCCTCATAAGAATGACTTGGTGAACTACTTACAAAAACCAGCCGTTGGAAACCCCACAGACCCACAGCATGGGTCACTATGAGTCAGAATTGTCTAGACAGCAACTGATTTTTTTTTAAGAGGGAATTAATTGGTCAAGACTTGTTGGAGCAAGGAAGATACATCAGAGACAGAAGAAGTAAATATTTGCTGTTCCAAATTCTGTTAACTGATAATACCAAGATAAGACTTAAATTGTTTATATAGGTACCAAAGAGCTCTTGAAGATTTGTGAGCTGAGAAGTGACTATTGAAAAGCCATTGCTGCCAAGTAGATTTTTGTCTCGTAGTGACCCTAGCATATGGAGTAGAACCACCTCATAGGATTTCCAAGGCTACAATCTTTACAGAGGCAGATTGCCACTTTTTTGTCCTGCAGAGTGACTGATGAGTTTGAACCACTAACCTTTCATGTCACAGCCAAGTCCTTAAAAACTGCGCCACCAGGGCTCCTTGAGGAGTGAATAAACCAAAGCCACTGCCATCGAGCCAATTTTGACTCAGAGTGACCTCCATTGGGTTTCCAAAGCTGTAAATCTTTACCACAGTAGCTTGTCTCATCTTCCTCCTGCAGAGTGGCTGGTGGGTTGAACTGTTAACCTAATTAGCAACAAAATTCCTTACCCACTACACCACCAGAGCTCCTTTGAAGAGTGAATACGGTAGAATAATTATTTCAGAAGATTATTCAATTAAGATATATTAAATTGAGAATTAGAGACTAGCTAACAATTTAAATGTTTACAGGTCAAAAGTGCTGCAGTATTCTATGAAACCTCAAATAAACACAAGCTAGTAAAAAATAAATTTGTGTTGTTTACTATATATAAGGAACCAAGTTTGTATGTGCATTGACCTGATTAACCTATATATGACCATAGAGTCAGGTATAATTATTACTCATGCTTTAGGGGTGAGAAACTAAGGCTTGGAAGGTTAACTGATTTGCTCAGAGCCACAAAACTAAGCCATGTCATATCTGGAATTCAAACCCATTTCCAACTCTGTTTAACCTATTATTCCTGAGACACTATACTGTACTCTACTGACTAAATCATCACATTGTTTAATGAACTATTTAGACTTTGATCTAGGTTGCTTTTTAAATCATCAACTGTTAACAATCAGTATGTCTGTGTGTGTTGGCCCATACATTACCCGTTCATCCACGGATCTTCACTGTCATTTTCTTCCCCAATATTTCTGGGACACACATTCTCCACATGATTTTGTACTTTTTGTTGTTTCTGCCATGAGCACTCTTCTTTCAGATATTCAAATGACTCATTGCATCACTTCTTTTGAGTCTCTCCTCAAAAGTCATGCACTGGATACAAGTTCCTCAACTGACCTTTAAGAAAAATTTAAGAACTCCCCCAACACTTCTTTTCCCTCTTACTTTGCTCTATTTGTTCTATATTATGATTGTCTAACATAGCAAATATTTAATTGCTTAGCTTTTTACTCTCTATCCCCCCTCCTTTAAAATTCAGGATGATAAGGATTTCATGTTTTATTGCTACATCTTTAGCTCCTTGCATAAGTCTGACACCAGGTGGATTTTCTGTAACTATTGGGGAATGAATGGCCATGCCTCCAGGCATATACGGCATTTGTTAATGTGTGCTACCTATTATTCTTGCATCTATGAACTAAGCTTGAGATGAAGACCAGAGACAATTTAGGTACCAAAAGATCCATGCAGACCGTGGGTTGAATTTCTCTGGCATCTTTCCAAAGAACAAAAATAGAACCTCTGCTTTTGCTTCCTGCACACAGATTAGAAGTTGCTTCATGACAGCATTATCCAAATAAAAGAGCTGGAGGGAAGACCCTAAAAAGAGGACCCTAAAAAGGCAACTGAGGACAGAGGGAACAGCAGCATGAAGTTTCAGGAAATATCTGCCCTGTGCCAAGAGAAGCTGCCATCAGAAAGCAGTGGCTCTGCCTATTGTTTCTATATAAATGCAGTGCTGCAAATACAGAGTTTTTAATGGGGAATAAGTGACGAGTAATAACACCATGTGAGTGATAGATAATGGCTAATGTTGTGACCTCTATAATTTGTCATTTAGCTTCTATGTGTCCTGAGATAAGCTTATGTATAAGTTCTGAAAACTAAGGGAAGAAAATTCACTTAACCACATTCCTGTGTGTATGCGTACAGCTGAAACATACTAGTTTAGATATGTGTTTATGAATATTAGGAAATGCATCTATATTGCCAATACGCAAGTGTTGGGTGCCATTAAGTTGATTCTGACTCATAGTAACCCAATGTGATGGAGGAGAACTGCCCATAGGTTTTCCTTTCCTTTACAGAAGAAGATAACCAGGTTGTTCTCCTGTGGAGCAGCTGAGTGAGTTTAAACCACCAACCTTTCGATTTACAGCCAGGAGCTTAACCACGGTGCAACCAGGGCTCCTTGAAAATATGTAATAGTAGATATATATTATATCAGTTCAGACTATGAAAATAAATCTACCCCTTCTCCTTTACTCAATATTTAACACCAAAGTTAATAGTTACCCTCCCTGGACTTCCACAGCAATTTTTCATGCCTCTTTTATAGTAATTACCCTGCTGTATTACAATTATTTGTTTAGAGATTTGCTCCTTCGTTATAATGTTAGTAGTTGAGGGGAGGAACTTGGTCTCCAGGGCTTAGCAACCTGCCTTGCTCTTAATGAGCAATGAATAAATTATGAATGAATGGATGAGTAAATTTTGTTTTCAGCAAAATTTTTAAAAACTATATAGAAGTTTTATTTGGAAAGCATGCCATGCATAGGAAGCACTGCAGCCATTTAAACAAAGTTTGATGAACTTGTCAGCATTGATCACTAACAAAGCCTTAGAAACAGTGGAAGGATGGGTTCCACCTAAACTATTGCTGCAAAGCAGCAGGTGAGTTAAATACAACATGAATAAAATGTGTTGATAATTCTAAACAAGAAAAAAGTAAACAGGATAGAGGACTGAATTGTTGAATGACAAGCTTGGGCAGATATAATGAGATGAGATTTAACAAGGATACCACAGGATAATTTACCTGGGGAAAAATCATAAGCAGCTGAGATACAAAATTCTCCCTTTGGAAATAAATAAATAATGTTCAAAGAAGATTCTGGTTATAGAGAATAATAACTTGTATACGAGCTCACTTTGTAATGCTATTGCCAAACAGCCAATTACCTTCCCAGGAGGATGAACATAATGGATTGTTTCAGGCAGATACACACAACAAAGGAGAGAAAGTGCATTCAGCAGCTTTAGGAATCACCTTGATTCCACTGTATGTAAGTGAAGCACTCTCAATAGGGAAAGAACACCTTAAAGTTTAAGAAAAATGCAATAAACATCATGAAATGAATCAGAGCCCATTTAATTTGGAAAACCTTGAAAGGGCTCAGAAAGAAAGTCATTCTGCCCAGTCCAATCCAATCAGCCTCTGACTGCCAGACAACAATAAGAAGAATTACAGCCAGCATATATTAAGTTCTTACTCTGGGCCAGGCCCTGCCAACTACTTTAGAAGCATTGCCACACTTAATTCGCACAAGCCTGTGCCATTGCTACTTGATATTGTATCCATATTATAGATAAGGAAATTGTGGCTTAGAGACGTTAGGGAAGTTGTATATGGTTTTACAGCAATGAAGTGATAGCACCCATTTGAGGACCTGCCCTCTTGGAATCTGAGACTGCAATGTACCTAGTCTGGAAAATATCTCTTTCCCTACTCTGCTAACTCATCTAATCCTCTCCACCAAGAGCCAACTTTTTATTGCTGTTGTTGTTAGGTGACATCAAGTCAGTTCAGACTCATAGTGACCTTATGTACAGCCCAATGAATCACTGGCCGGCCCTGTCCCATCTTCACAATCTTTGCTTTGCTTTCAATCTGTTTTAAGGGAACTTTAAATAGATACTATGCTGGTTTTAAAATTATCTTCAATAATTTTAGACACGTTTATGTTTACTATATTATCACGAACACTAATCTTTACTCTCTTCACAAAGGTGAGATTCATAGATTCTGCCTGGTTGTTCAAGGAGGTTAGGGGGATAGGGATGATAAATAGCCCCAAAGTTTAACATACAAAGAGAAAGGCACTATTGACAGGGAAGAAACTGTGAAGTTCAAGTTTGCAATGAAAACTGAATAAAAACAGAAACCAGAAAACAAACATAAAAAAACCGAGAGTTAGCTTTACTAGGCCCAGCTATAAGAAGATGTATTAGCACTTAAAGTTCAGAAATTATACACTTAAATAAATTATACACTTAACAGCACTAAGAGAATATCATTCTGACAGAGAGGAATCATGGATTATCAAAGTTGCCCACCTGTTTCTGATTTTGTGTGTTAAAGCTTTGGGTGTTATTAAATTTATTCTGACTTCCACATCTGGGATGTGAGATATCAGATTGTGAAAAGGGCAGAAAGATTGAATAAATCAAAATGTAATGACCTCAAACTTCAAGATATGTCTTCCTGGAGGAAAGTCTGCTCCTGGGAGGAATCCAAGAGCTTAAAAATAGCTGAATGTTAGTGCATTTTACCATTTTAATCCCATGGCAAAAAAAAAAAAAGATGATGAAGCCATCAACTATCCTATACTTCACACACATACACACATCCCATTGCCATTGAAAAATGTCCCACATCTGTGTCTTAATGTTGGCATCTGCTTCAAATTAGCCTCAGATGAGCTCTACAGTTCTCGCCTAATTGGACACTATCAAAATGACATGGCTGTTAGTGCTTAGCTTCTCGTTGGCCTTTATGTAGCAGTGTGAGCTTGTAATGAATCTTTATCTTCACATGGAACAGTCTTACTTTTACCAAAAATGTTAAAAGTTCTATATTTCAGTAATTCATTCAAAAAATCTTCTGTAAAAAATTATGCATTCTTACTTAAAAGTCTTGTCAGCTGAGAAATTTTAAAACCCACTGATCTAGAAGTAGAAACAAAACAAATAGGAATTCACTCCATGCATACCTTCAGAGAATCACACCTTTGAGACAGCAGAGATCTTATTTTGTAAATAATGAAATAGAGGATTAGGCAACTAAAATGGTGTCTTCAAGGTCAAATGTTAAATTAATTAACAGCAGCAAGATTAGGAACCAGCTTCTTTCCCAAACAGGAAATACTCGATAACATTAACTCACCCTCAGTTATTGCTGTCATCAGTTAAGAACATCTTGCAGAGTCAGCACAGTAACATCAAAGGAAGCTGTTTTATGGGCTGCCTTATCTTATCACAGAATGTGGAAGTTAAGTCACATGGCTTTGGCAAAAGTGATAGAGAATCACCAAAGCCAAAATCAAGTCTGTCTTGGATCTGTATATGCCAAGTATAGAGGGGAGTTGGGAATATTGCAGTATTCTTACAATGTCGATATTGACAATAATATGACTGCAAAGTATGAACCACTGGGACAATGTTTTAGTATTAGTGATGTCTCATTTCAAAAGTAATTCAAGATATCACAAGAGGAAATTTGTTCTAATTAATTAATTAATTAATTAATTTTATTTAAATTTATTCTTGCATCTCCATTCACTGTTTATCCCCTCCTTGGCATTGACACAGGCAGAAGATTGCAGGACCTGAAGAGTTAACTAAAAACAAAAGCTGTAAGCTTAACTGCTGTACATAAAGGCCAAACCACATCCTAGGATGCAGAAGTAACCAGCAGCCTCCTCCAAGTCTGTGCTTTAAAATTTTTTGCAGGTGCTTACGGGCAACCTAGTTTTCAGATCTCCAAGGATGCACACATTGCTATGGTGACACTGAAGTAAATGCACTGACCAGGATTTGAACCAATGTCCCAAGAGACAGCACATGTGCAAAATTCCATAATAACTCATGTCAAGTATCATGGCAGCCTTTATAACTCATGTCAAGTATCCCAGAAACCCTTGCAACTCCTGCAATCACACCCAGTTTCCATATTATTGTTGTTGTTATGTGCCATTAAGTCGGCCCCGACTCATAGCATCCCCTCCTTGGGTTTCCGAGACAGTATCACAATGGAAGTAGATTGCCCAACCTTCCTTCCGAGGAGCCGCTGGTGGGTTTGAACAGCCAGCTTTCTAGTTAGCAGTCAAGTGCCTTAGGCACTATGCTACCAGAGCTCCCCCAATTTCCATAATACCGCCCTTTTCTAGGAAACTACCACCCCATCTCAGAAAATCCTCACCTGTTTCAAATCCCTTAAAAACCCCAGCAATTTTTTTGTTGGGAGAGACAAAAACTAGCATTGCTTAGTCCCTGTTTATCTCTGTTCATAAGCTACTTTTTCTTTCTCTTAATAAAATCTTTGTTCCTGTGGAAAATCTAAGTCTCTCCTGGTCATTCTTGATTAGTAGAAGGCAAAAGCCTGATGGGGCCAACTTCTAATGGGGACAAGCTCCCTGGGACAGCATCAGTAGTATATTTTTCAATTAGAAACCTACTTGTATATGTCCCTGCTTCAAAGCTTTCAATAACTTTCTCCTGCTTACAGAATAAAACTCTAAATCCTTTTCATGGTATATGGACATTAAATTCTGGCCACAACCATATCTTCTAACCTCATATCCAGGTCCTTTCATTAACGTGCTATCCTTTAAGCTGCATAGTACTCCAATACATTCGTATCTTTGCCAATTATGTTCCTACTCACTGAATTTACTACTTTTCTTATCCACCTGATAAACTTTTACTCATCCTTAATGAAGCTGTATGAATATCAACTCTTCTGTGAATTCTTCCCTCAATCTCCAAGGTATTTGACTTTTCTCATCATTTACCTATATACCTACTATCTATCATCTCTGTCATTGTATTAATGTTTCTTTTCATGTATTTTTCTCATTTGTTTTCTAGAGTTCCTAGCAGACAGGGAGTATGTTTACTTGTCCCCAGAATTTAGCACACATCATAGGTGATTACATTATTAAGCAAGTAATTAACTGGATTGCTTAGTGTTTTATGTCATTTTCAATAGTCACAATGATTGGTCATAGTCTTCACTCCACAAATGTTGGCTATTTGTAGTATTAATCCCATGGTAATTCTTAATAACAATATAAAATACAGAAAAGGTTCTGGGAGAAAGAGAATGGACTCTACACTCAAAACTGTTCACTGATAACATTTGAGAGAATATATCCTGTAAAATTAATGAGAAATCATATAAGTATTGGGCAATAAAAATTAATATAGGGATAACAAACAATTTCAGCACTTTGTAAGGCTCTCAGAGCTTGTATGCATTATTACATAAACCTTATGGTTGTGGTGGGGTGTGAGGGTTGGGGGGGGCAGTGACGGTTTCAAGTGTATACTAATTTTGTGATGACTTGAAGCACTTACTGACGAAGATTGAAAACTACAGTCTGCAGTATGGATTATACCTCAATATAAAGTAAACAAAAATCCTTGCAACTGGACCTATAAGTAGCATCACGATAAATGGAGAAAAGATTGCAGTTGTCAAAGACTTCACATTGCTTGCTTCTACAATGAACGCCAATGAAGCAGCAGTCAGGACATCAGACGACATATAGCAGTGGGCAAATTAGCCACAGAGGACCTCTTTCAAGTGCTGAAGAGCAAAGATGTCTCCTCGAGGACTAAGATGTCCTTGACATAAGCCATGGTGTTTTCAATTGCCTCATATGCATGTAAGAGCTGGACAGTGAATAAGGAGGACCAAAGAAGAGTTGATGCTTTTGAGTTGTGGTGCTGTCAAAGAATGCTGAAAGTGCCATGGGCTCCTAAAAGAACTAACGAATCTGTCCTGAAGGAAGTGCAGCCAGAGTGCTCCTTGGAAGTGAGAATGGCCAGACTTCGTCTCACCTACTTTGGTCATGTTGTCAGAAGGGACCATTCCCTGGAAAAGGATATCATGCTTGGTAAGGTGAAGGGTCGATGAAATTGGGGAAGGCCCTCAACAAGATGGATTGACATAGTGGCTGTGGCGATGGGCTCAAGTGTAGTAAGGATCTTGACACTGGCGCAGGACAGGCAGTGTTGCGTTCTGCTGTGCATAGGGTCTCTATGAGTCGGAGATGACTCGATGGCACCTAACAACAACAACAACAACATACTAATTTTATAACTTACCAAATTGTACTTTTAAATATGTTCAAGTAATTATATATGACAATTCTACCTCAATAATTTCTTTTAAAGGCATAAGAAAGCTGCCATAGTAGTCTCCATTTGGAAGATAAAAATATTGAAGCACAGAGAGATTACGGAAGGTGCCAGATTCACAGAGCCAATCTGGTACAGCTGAGTATTGAACCCAATTGGTCTGACTTCAGAACCTGTGCAGACATGCCCTTTATTCTTCTGTAACAGTGAACTCTCACTTACTCTAGAAGTTCTGTTATGAAAGAAAAAGATGGTTAGATAGATACATAGGAAGGGAGTTAGGAAAACCCAAGTCAAGCAATGATTTATTTTATTTTCAAGTAAGGTTCATACCTATCTGAAGTCAGGGATAGGGAGGGAATTCCTAGAATAAGACTGACAGACTAAAACTTCTCATTTAAGTGCGTGCTTTAAATTACTTTACATCTAAACACTTAATTACAACTTTAAAGTCTTCTATTATCAACCCTAGGAGCTCTGGTAGCATAGTGCCTAAGGCACTTGACTGCTAACCAGAAGGCTGGCGGTTCACACCCACCAGCCACTCCTCAGAAGGAAGGTTGGGCAATCTACTTCTGTAGTGATACTGCCTTGGCAACCCAAGGAGGCGTTGCTATGAGTCAGGTCTGACTCGATGGCACATAACAACAACAACATTATCAACCCTAGGCAATCAATACTCCATTACCACTCATTTCAGGAGCAATAGTCACTAGGGTCAATAGTGGATAAACGAATAGGAAAGTTCTAGAAGAAGAAATAGCACGGTGATTGAAAGAGGAGCTTCTATCATGCCCCCTAAGGTCAGAAGCTAAAGAAGCACCTACTAATAGCAGGATCTACCCTCCAACTGGAGGGACTCATTTGAGAATGAACAGTGAGAAATTCTTCTTTAATCTGATACTATGGGGCAAAGTGTAATTCTAGGTGACTTTTTATTTCTATAGTCCACATTATTACACAAAATGGATACTGATTAAATTAACCACAATGAGTGAAGATGACCTGTCCTTTCATATTCACTTTCTAAGAGAAAAATGCTCAGTTTGTTTTTATGAAGTATAGTGGAGTCCATCTTATATGAAGTCTGGACTCCAAATTCAACAAATAAGGCAGTTATCCTTGAACGATTAGTTCCATTATGCACAAATACAGTATGAATGATTTTATTAATCCAATCTTGCAAGTAATTTTTTGTGTATTAACTTTTGAGAGCCAAACTTTTCAAGGAACAAAAGGAAAGTTTAGCTGTGTAATTCCAGACATTTAAACTACTTTTTCTTCCATGTAACAACCAAAGACCTAGCAACAAGTAAGAAATATGTAGAAGACTCAAATTATTCCTGTTTACCTCAACAGTTTACTTCTGGACGGTACAAATGTTTAAGGGCTCAGCTACTGACTGGAAAGTTGGTGGCTCAAATTTACCTGCAGGCACCTCAGAAGAAAGGTCTAGCAATGTATGTCCTGAAGAACACAGTCGTTGAAAACCCTACTCTGAAACACATGGGGCTGTCATGAGTCAGAATCGACTCAAAAAGAAAAACGAAAGTCTTTTGGTCTTATGTTTCTAATGCCTTAATATTAACTGTTCTGTGAGATAAATACAGTGACTGAGTTGAGTCATTCCTAAATTAACCTGTATGAGACTCTACTGTATGACACTTAGCTTGTAGTGTATGTATAGTATGTAGTACATAAAATAAGTATATGGAGAACAATATAGACTCTTTAGAAATAATGAGATAATACAATCACTTCAAATATCTAAGTGACTGAAATCATATATCATATATGTCTTTCTTGTTCATAAAACCTCAGGACATCATCTCAATATTTATGAGCTCAAGAGCAGTGGTTATTTCAATGTGCCATTTTCCTGTATGCCAAGTAATTACTGGCATAAATCACTATTATAAAACTGATGTAATTATATTTTCATTTTTCTATGTAATATACATGTATATGTATGCCTATTAAAAATATAATTGCATACTCACCATATACTCCATTTCAACAACAGTGTAAAATTTGCTACCTGCCAAATAATATAGAAATAGAAAATATCCAAATTTATTAAAAGAATCTCATATTCTTCTATTGGTGCGTATTTAAGCATTGTTAAGTCTCATGAGGTTGCTGAATTATTTCATGACAAAAAGAATTTTTATATTTTCCTTCTTCACATTTATATTATACATATAATCATAAACTATAGTTATCGTATAATAAATATTTTGAAATAAGTATGTAATTACTTGAAGTATCTAGAATATTAAGTAAAATTATGTTTCCTGTGTGTAACTCTAGGTGACTTTTTATTCCTATAGTCCACACCATTACACAAAATGGGTACTGATTAAATTAACCACAATGAGTTTCAACATTCGGGTTTTAAGGAGCATTTGTCTTGGGAAACAGTAAATGAAGTTGATATCCCTTCTAAATAAATTTTGAAGGGAATGCCTAACAAAATTCAGAATTGGTAAGGTGGTGTGCCTTTTATCTATGCCTCTATTTTTAATTTCTATATAGAAACAGCATTTCCATATGATTCGTACACTAGCACATAGTATTACAAGCTATAAGATTTACTCCATTTTGTACTCTTTTCAACTGGGGAAGGAAGGCCAGGAAGAGCACAATATTTCTTTTTATTATATCATCCCCTCCTTTAAATCTCCCCAACTTCTTACAAACCATTAAGACCACAGTGCTCTTTAGTGGTAACATCTTCCTGCACACAAAAAATACTTTTGCCCTCTCCTCTCACATTATCATCCCTCCCCACTTTCACATTTACAGTTACTAAGGATCACTGGTGGAACAGTGGTTAAGTGTTCATCTGAGCACTGGAAGGTTGGTAGTTTGAACCTACCAGCTCCTCCATGGGAGAAAAAGGTGGCTGTCTACTTCTGTAAAGATACACAGGCTTGGAAGCCCCACAGGGCAGTTCTAATCTGTTCCATAGGGTCACTATGAAGCACAACGGGTAAGCACTTGGCTGCTAACCAAAAGGCTGATAGTTGCAACCCACCAGCCATTCTATGGGAGAAAGATGGCACTCTATGGCAGTCTGCTTCCATAAAGATTTACAGCCTTGGAAACTATGGGGCAGCTCTACTGTATCCTCTTCGCATGCACTGCTGACCAGTTGGATCGGACTCACGGTGACCCCTACTTGGGTTTCCCTGGAGATATCACTAGGTAACTAGATTGCCCAACCTTCCCAACCTTTCTTCCAAGGAGTGGCTGGTGGGTTTGAACAACCAGCCTTCTGGTTAGCAGTCAAATGCCTTAGGCACTACGCCACCAGAGCTCCCACTGTATCCTACAGGGTCACTATTAGTCAGAATCGACTCAACGGCAACAAATTTGGTTTTTCTGTTTTGTGTTTTAATTATTGTAAGGCACACCTCAGACACTCCATGTCTTCTCCCACATTCTTTCTCTTCTGGGTATTTCCTTCCCTGAAGTAGTTTTCTAACTGGGTTTCCTGCTCAGGCTTTTTCCCATGCCACTTTAAACCTCTGTCAGATTAATCTTTATAAACCACAGCTCCACTCAGCCTAACAGAAATCATCAGGTCCTCTCCCTCGTGTTGTCCTTCACATCTCATGAATCCAAAAGTAAAATATATAACCACATTCTATTACCAAACGAAACTCACTGCCTTCCAGTCAGATCCGACTCATAGCGACCCCCTCCTTGGGTTTCCAAGGCAGTATCGCTAAGGAAGGAGATTGCTCAACCTTCCTTCTGAGGAGTGGCTGGTGGGTTTGAACTGCCAGCCCTCTGGATAGCAGTTAAATGCCTTAGGCACTACGTCACCAAAGGGGTATAAAAATAAACTTTTTTAAATGATATATTTTATAAAATGATATATAAGGCCACTGTATATTATAAAATGAAAAATGCAAATTATAAATTTATACATAGACATTTAGTAGTGCGGTATGTGTGTGTATAGGACCTCTGGTGGTGTAGTGTCTAAGGCATTTGACTGCTAACTAGAAGGCTGGCAGTTCAAACCCATCAGCTACTCCTCAGAAGGAAGATTGGGCAATCTACTTCCATAGAGATACTGCCTTGGAAACCCAAGGAGGGGTCACTATGAGTCAAATCAACTCGACAGCAGTGAGTTTTATATATACATATATATATATATAATTTGTTGTTCTTATTGTTAGTTATGGTTGAGGAAGCACCAATTTAAGGTGACCCAATAGATATATACAATATTTGGGGGGGGGGTGTACACCATATGTATATGCATATATAAACATACACACAATGAAAATACATTTTTAAAAAGTTTGTTGTGTTCATCTTATGATGGAAGTGATTACCCATCATATTCACTATCTAGAATACACACACACACATATATAATATTTTAATTGTGCATTAAAACATTAATTCCATATGAATAATAAAATTTTAAACTATGAAAGGGAGATTTTAAAAACTCTAATGAGCACTTCTTTTTTAAAACATGTGATCAAAACTGCAATGACATAATATGGAGAAAGTAACAGTGTGAGATCATTACCCATAAAAATTTTGGATGTGGACAATACTTATGACAAAATTAATATATTGTCATGCATCACTTAATATCCACAATGCATTCTGTGAAGAAGGACATTATGTGCATTGGGTGTTGTGCAAACACCAAAACCACAGTCAGTACTGCTTTATCTTTCACCAACTTGAACAAGCTTCATGCCTTAGCAGTGACAGCCAACGTGCTGAGAGGGATTCACTTTTGTATTTGGTCTTTAATCCATATCATTAGCAATTTCTCCATGTCTGATATAAGTCCCTCTCAAATGTTTGTGAGCAATTTAGTTGTCAATGGAACTGAACCTTTAACAGCTGGGAGAATTTTTTAGGCAACATGCCTAAATCACAAGCAATAGCATTCACTTATTTTCCACCTTCCTGTTGTTTAATAACTTTTTTTTCTACTTCCAAATTGATACTTCTCCTTTGGCTCTTGCTGCTGCTGTCACTAGCACTGGTTTCGCTGCACAGGGGAGCCACGATACACTTCATGGTAATATTTTCAAAAGAAAATTAAACAGAGAGTTAACACAACACTCCAGAGATGCACGATTTACAAGATTGGTTGCTGCTACTTACAAGTCGAAGCATAGATTGTTATACAATAAACTTTGTAGACAGAAAACATAGTACATTACATCCATAACCAGAAACAGGGGCATTTATTATGACTTTCAAGACGTATTTGCTCTCCCTCTTTTTCTACCATCACGGTGTGCAGCTGCCTTCCATGCTCACTATGTTTTGTCATAAGACTTTCAGGATCAAGAGATTCCCGGCCAAGAAGGAAAAACAGACTCACCCCATTCCCCAGTGGATCCAAATGAAAACTGGTAATAAAGTCAGGTGCAACTCTAAGAGGAGATAGTGGAGAAGAACCAAGCTGGGTCTATAAAGAGTCACACATGGGATGACACACATATTTTACCTAGGTTCACTAGCATTCTACCATATCAAGTTTTCACCATGATCTGATCAATTTAACATGCATTAGGAAACCTGGTTTCTTCCTTTGTTTTTATTCTTCCACAATAAGAGTTTGACTAATTAATAAACATGAGACTTTTGGTTTGGGAAAAAAAAAAAGACATGTACTATACTATACATGTACTATACCATCATGTGGCCTGGCAATACAATTGCCTTTTATACAGGAGACATGAAACACACACATTGCATGAAGAAGCTTTTGCATTCCCCACATCCAGTTCAGATCGGAATTTCTGAACTCTATTATAACTTTATGGGACCATGGTCAGACATTGCCTAAATGGACATTATGCAGTTCATTATTGTGTATAAACACCTTCATTATTAAACAGAAAACAGTAGAAGCTGTCAGACCAGTATGAAGACTGTTCCAGTATTCCCACTGATCACTGTGTGAATTGACCCAAAACAGTGGCAGCGAAAATAAGGCAGAAGTAGATAAATTTGTGGTGTATCTTAGCAGTAGAGCTGATAGGACATGGTGAGGAACTGAAGGGGGGGGGCTAAAGAGAGAGCACAGTCAAGGATTCCCCACAGTTTATGCCACAGATAACTGAGTGGATGGAAACAAAGCTTAGTGAGATGGGAAATACTGCAGAAGTAACAAATAATAAAAACATTGTTAAGGGTTTAAGAGATGCCTTTGTGACCTCCAAATGGAAATGTCAAGTACATACTTTAATTCATGTATCCAGGGATTAGAAGAGAGATCAGGGACAGAAATAAATGTGGAAACTCAGCAACTGGATGATATTTAAAACTTTGGTAGCAAATGAGACAAACTAGAAAATGTGTCTAAATTAAGGAGGGAAGGAGCCCAATGTCAAGATCTGGGAGAGAAAATAAAGACAATGAAGAGAACTGAAATGGAGGAGTCAGGTAGGTGGGAAGGAATTAGGATAACATGCTGTCTCAGAAAGGAAGAGAGAAGAGGACTTTTCCTTATCTTCTTTCCCTTTTATAGAAAGGAATTTAGCTGTATCAAGTGTTGTTATTCATAATAGGAAGATAAGAATTGAACAATATTAACTGAGAGTCTCATTTCCAGCAGTGCAGTAGATTAGATAGATAGACAGCTGCTGTTGAGTTGTCTGACTCATGGCAATCTTATGCACAACAGAACAATATATTGCCAAATCCTGTGCCATCCTCATGCTCATAGGCATGTTTGAGTTCACTATTGTAGCTATCATGGCAGTCCATCTCATACAGGGTCTCCCTCACCCTCACTGGCCCTCTCTTTCACCATAATGATGTCATCCTTAGCATTTGATCTCTCCTAATGACATGTCCAGGAGCTATGGTAGTGTAGTGCCTAAGGCACTTGACTGCTAACCAGAAGGCTGGAGGTTCAAACCCACCAGCCACTCCTTGGAAGGAGGGTCGGACAATCTACTTTCATAGTGATACCACCTCAGAAACTCAAGAAAGGGTCGCTATGAGTTGGGCTCGACTCGACGGCACTTAACAACAACAACAATGACATGTCCAGGAGCTCTGGTGGCATAGTGCTTAAGGCATTTGACTGCTAACCAGGAGGCGGGGGGTTCAAATCCACCAGCCACTTTTCAGAAGGAAGATTGGACAATCTACTTCCATAGAGATACCACCTCAGAAACCCAAGGAGGGGCTGCTAAGAGTCGGAACCAACTTGACAACAGTGAGTTTATGTTTTTGTTTTGTTTTGGCTTCGTTTGGTTTAATGACATGTTCAATACAAGTGTGTTGGACCATGTTCTGTTGTGATCCATAAGGTTTTCATTGGCTAATTTTCAGAAGTAGATAACAAGGCCTTTCTTCCAGGTCTGTCTTATTGTGGAAGCTCTGCTGAAACCAGTCCACCATGGGTGACCCTGCTGGTATTTGAAATACTGGTGGCAGAGCCTCTAGTCTCACAGCAACACACAAACCACCACAGAACAATGAAGTTATGGACAGGTGATGGGTGAAAGGTTAAGTTCCCCAAAAAAGGGTAAGGTAAATGTCTAGGGCACAAAATACAAGAAGGAAGATGCAAACCAGATTGGAAGGAAGCAAAGGGAGCTTCCCTCGGAGCTATCTACACTACTAACCCAGAAACTGAGGGACCATGTAAAATGGAAAAGTGGGACTAAAACTCTGAAAAGCTATGAGAAAAAGAAAATACTGACCTCTAGGAAAATGCAGATTACAGTGAAAAGCATCTGTCTCAACCAGGCTATAGGGAGGGAACAATGGTGTCTCCTGATCATCTGTGACCATTGTACTGCTCTTGTTTTTTGGTTTGTATTTATACTGCATTCTGGAAATCTCAAGCTGATGTGTTAACTTGAAGAGGTAGTTTGCAGTCTGTAGAACAACATTTTTTTTTTCTACTCTTTTGTTTGTCTTTTAAATATTTTCTCTTTCTCAAGAAAAAAAAATATATAAGTTCTGCAAATACCTCAATCCAACATCCTTGCCCAAGTCTCTGTCCAAATCTAGACAGACAAAGCTTCATCCTTATCCACTCTGTCCTCACATATGGACATTCATGTTCACTGCCCACGTCCAACACTATCACATTTTCCCTTTGCAATCAAGTGAGGCTGTTTTCAACATTCGTGACAAAATAATCATATCTTAGTAATTGTGGGAGCCATAGATCCTTTTAATTTGAAACCAGCTCAGACTATTAGACAATTGTGTCTTATATTAAAATTTGTGATGTTAGGAAAGAAGGTATCTTAGCGATGAGCAAGGGAAAAAAAATAAATTAAAGTAGTGGCAGGAACATGCTATTAAGTTCATCTAGACATCAAAGTAAAAGAAACCAAATTCCAAGGAGCAGGAGTTTCTGAACAGAACTGTAAACTAGACTGATAATGATTAATGTGCTGGATTTTCTTCAATCTCTTTCATTTTCCATGTTCCAGTTAATGATGAGGCATATTGCTTCTCTGTGAAAAATATTACTATTAAAAAACAAAAAACTAAAATGAGAGAAACTATGGACTTCATGATTGTGATGCAGTGTATTAGTTACCTAACATGGCCTTTCCAAGCATAATCTTTCTAACTCCCATCAAATGACTGAGTTACATAAATGTGTGGTACCGATGGGATTCAATAACTTGCTGACAGTGTAAATAAGGTGCATGGCACTTGTAGGGGTGGGGCTGATAATGCAAATAAGGTGTATGGAACCCTAACATGGAGATTGCTCAGTTGTGCCATTCTACTACGCTTAAAGTGGGCTGCCCTAGAGGCATAAAGGGGACCTGACAACTAAGAAGAAGAAATGGGAGCAAAGCACATCCTTTGAACTTATCCCTGAACTGAGAACCTCTTCAACCCAGGAGATAGAGACAGAGCTGTAACACTTTGTTGAGACAAAGAGAGAGACGGCCCCAAGCAGCAAGAGAGAAGTAACAGCAGTAGACCCAGGAGACCAGCAGGAGACATGCAGTGGGCTTTCAGACTCATGGAGCGAGAACATGGACAGGAGGCTTGTAGGGGGAGTGGGATGCCTCTGGGCACGTTGTGGAGTTGTGTTTGCCAACCCATGGAGCTATATCTGAGGGCCTTCTGTCTAAGGCTCACTGTGGGAGTGGGGTGCTTCTAGGCATTTATCAGCAGAGCTAAAAGTGCTTTGTACATTTGCTCAAGCAGGGCAGAGGCCTAGTGGCCACAGGGCTGAAAAGCCAAGGGCCAAGAAGAGGTATGCCTATGGGTCCTGCTGAGAAGAGGCTTTCCTGATTGAAGAACTGTATCCTGAGTAGCTTCTGATCCTGAAGTGTTACTTGTTACTTCCCTAATAAACCCTTATTTGTGAGTATTGTTCGTGAATTCTGTGTGGTCATTGCAACAAATTATCAAACCCAACAGAAAAGTAGAGAGCACTGTAGAAGTGATGTTTGGTGTAAAATTGGTAAAAAAAAGGTTGGAGAGTGGAAGCATGTCTGACCTCCTCCTCATAGGAATCAGCCTTGGGCTGCTGATGCAGATAATGATTCTCCCCCTTGCGAAGGTAGCAGAGGTCAGACACTGCCCCCATGCCATTTTCACAATGATGTGCACCTGAAAACATAGTAAACAGAAACTTTGCCACTGACCTCCTAGGAGAAAGACTCATTCTGAATTCTATGACAGTTCCTTATCTCTGTTTTGCAATCTGTAAGCCCAAAGCTTCTTATTATTGTTTGATGTCCTCCAACAGGTTCCAACTCATGGTGACCTTATGAACAACAAAATGAAACACTGCCCAGTCCTGCACAGTCATTGCTGTGTTTGAGCCCATTATTGCAGCCACTGGCCCCAAGGCTACCTTCTTTTAAAAATACAGAATACACCCACATAGCTTTTCTGACTTCTGAAAATCAGTTTAAACTTATTGTGTCTAAGTGTATTTAGATGAGCATGTATTTCATAGACAACTAAATAATTTTAAGTGTGCCTCACATTTGTTTTTAATTCTTACCATTAAAAGCCAAGGGCATCTGCTTAAACACTTCAGGCTGGCAGAGTTTCATTTTTTCTGACTCTTTTTCCTTCATACTAACTATTTTATAATGCATTAGGTCTTATTCTTTAGTTTAATTGTTTGAAATGATTAAGGGAGTTAGAACAGGTAACATGATGTTGTTGTTGTTAAGTGCTGTCAAGTCGTTTCCGACTCATAGCGACCCCATGCACAGCAGAACAAAACACTGCCAGATCCCGCGCCAGCTCCATGATCCCTGCTATACTTGAGCCCATCATCGCAGCCACCGTGTCAATCCATCTCGTTGAAGGCCTCCCCCTCTTTTGTCGACCCTCCACCCTACCAAGCATGACATCCTTCTCCAGGGAATGGTCGCTTCTTACAACATGACCAAAATAGGTGAGACGAAGTCTGGCCATTCTTGCTTCCAAGGAGCATTCTGGCTGCACTTCCTCCAGGAAAGATCTGTTAGTTCTGTTAGCAGTCCATGGTACTTTCAGCATTCTTCGCCAGCACCACAATTCAAAAGCATCAACTCTTCTTCAGTCTTCCTTATTCATTGTCCAGCTCTCACATGCATACGAGGCAATTGGAAATATCATGGCTTGTGTCAGGCGCACCTTAGTCCTCAAGGAGACATCCTTGCTCCTCAGCACTTGATACAGTTCCTTCGCAGTTGACTTTCCCAATGCTACACGTCATCTAATGTCCTGACTGCTGCTTCCATTGGCATCGATTATAGAACCAAGCAACGTGAATTCTTTGACAACCTCAATCTTCTCTCCATTTATTGTGATGCTGCTCATTGGTCCAGTTGTGAGATGGTAACATGATAGGAAATAATGAAACCTGTTGCTGTCAGGTTGATTCTTATTCACAGCAACACCACAGGCCAGAGTGGAACTGCTCTGTAGTATTTCCAAGGCTGTAATCTTTACAGAAGCAGATTGTTACACCTTTCTTCTTGTAGTGGTTGGTGGGTTTAAACAGCTGACCTTTTGGTTAGCAGCCAAGGACTTAACCACTGCATCGCCAGGGCTCCTATAATAGAAACTACATCAGTTTTAGTAGTTACTGATATGATTCATCTTTGTCTCACCTACTTTTGTCATGTTGTCAGAAGGGACAATTCCCTGGAGAAGGATATCATGCTTGGTAAAGTGAAGGCTCAGTGAAAAAAAGGGGAAGGCCCTCCATGAGATGGGCTGACACAGTGGCTACAAAAATGGGCTCAGGTATAGCAAGGATTGTGAGCCTGGCACAGGACCGGGCAGTGTTTTATTCTGTTGTACATAGGGTCACTATGAGTCTGAGCTGACTCAATGGCACCTAACAAAAACAATATGATTCTGGCTTCATGGACTGTGTTATGGATTTATTTGTCTTTTCCAGAAAAGATATGCTGAAATCCTAACGTCTGAAATCTGTGAACATGACCTTGTTTGGAAATAGGGTCTTTGAAGAAGTTATTGACTAAGTAGCATAAGGTCATACTAGTGATTCTAATCCTATGATTGGTGTCCTAATAAAGGACATGGAGATGAAGACAGACGCACAGAGGAAAAACAACCATGTGAAGGTAAGTCTGTAAGCCAAGGAGTGCCAGGAGTCCCAGAAGCAAGGAGAGAGGCATGAAACCATTTCTGTCTCATAGCTCTGAGAAGGAATCAGACTCCTAGCCTCCAGAACTGTGAGACAATTAATTTCTACTCTTATTAGCCACCCAATTTATCATATTTTGTTACCTCAACCCTAGGGAATGCATATCAAGCGAAAACCTTATGCACCAACAATCTTTCAAGACATATGAAGACAGTGCCTTATGATACTTAAATAAAATTTCAAAAGAACAAAGTAACCACAGCAACAAAACATCCTGAAATTTCAGACATGCTATGAGCTAAATAACCAACATCCCTAAGAATCCAAAGTGCCAGATCTCTACCTTAGGAATATTGTCTAGTTGACTCTTCCATTCACTTACAAGACACTGCCTGCCTTTTCTCCCAACACTTTATTGTTAATTTTTCAGCAGTATTCTGAATGATCAGGAAAATTGTCCAATATTTGAAAATGGGTGATAGAGATGATTGAATATTGTCTAGTAAACCTTCTGGGATTTTTTTTTTTTATATACCACTGGGAGCTGTGAGGGTGGGAACTTTGATCGACTTATTATTGAGTAGGCTATCTTACAATTCAATAAAGATAAAAGTTAACTTACAAAAAACTGATAGCAATGCAATGTTTCCTATCATACTCAATGCAAATGATTCTGGTTTACAAACATGCAAATAATTTTTTTTTCCAGTAGAAATTGTGAACTCTGTAAAGCCCATTCTCAAAACGTTTGAATTTGACAGTTCCCTCATTAATAAATGGGTTGATTAAATCTTTGACATATTTTTGTTTTATACTTTCACAAGAGTCATGTAACTTCTTTTTGAAAGTATACATCATTAGTACCACCCTCTGCCATTTGCAGGAGACACTGAAATCCCATGCATGGAACCCTGAAACTCAGCATTACATCCCCTGGGCAGTGGATCTAGTTCAAGAATGTACTAGGCTCCACCTTGTGACGACCTCTACCTTGCCAGTTCTTAACATTAGCCTTGGTAATTTGGTTAGTATTTCAATGCATTACAAAAGAATTTTCAGCTTTCAAGAATTAAAGACAAACTGAGTTTATCTCAGTGACTGGGCTTTATTGTAAGGAGCTTTGATGCAAATGAAGGAAACGAAAAAGACAAAAAAAAAAAATTACTTCTCCCATCATGAGTCACAAGACTCATGAAAACTTGATAACTATCAAAAACTGGAGGAGTTCTGGTAGCGTAGTCCCCAAGGCACTTGACTGCTAACCAGAAGGCTGACGGTAGCCACTCCTCGGAAGGAAGATGGAGCAATCTACTTCTGTAGTGATACTGCCTCAGAAACCCAAGGAGGGGTCGCTATGAGTCAAGACCAACTCGATGGCACATAACAACAACATCAAAAACTGGATAGATCATTCAGAATACTATAAAAACCAAAAACCAAAGTCACTACTGTCAAGTCAGATCCGACTCACAGTGACCCCTCCTTGGGTTTCCCAGGCAGTATCACTATGGAAGTAGATTGCCCAACCTTCCTTCCGAG
>NW_006922546.1:202126-229576 GCF_000298275.1 Orycteropus afer afer
AGTGGCTGGTGGGTTTGAACCGCCAGCCTTCTGGTTAGCAGTCAAGTGCCTTAGGCACTGCTCCACCAGAGCTCCCTCAGAATACTATACATCTCTCTCTCTCTCTTTTTTTTTCCTCCATTAATATTTCATTACAGAGGTTCTTTAATCAATTACCAACAGCTAACGTTAATTGAGCATTTAACCATCTTCCTTGGCACTATGCTAAGCATTTTATATATATGTAAAATCTCATTAATCCTCTTTACTACTCTGTGAAGGAGATACTGTGTTGTATTTATTTGAAAGATAAAGAGATTAAGGTTTATGATGGTTAAAACCCTTGTCCAAGTTCCCATAGTTTTTGTAAGTAGGAAAGCTGGAATTCCAGTCTACCTGTGTGGATCTGAAGCCTTAGCCAGAGACAGTATCCCTGTTTTACTGCTCCTGCCCCTTCACATTTCTTTTCACACTTACTCTTCCATTTTTCTTTCTTTTTTGGGGGGTAGGGTTTGTGACTTGGGTAAAAGTTTAAAGAGCAAGTTAGTTTTCCATTCAACAATTTATACACATTTTGTTTTATGACAGTTGTTGCAATTTCTACAATGTAACAGCACTCTTCCCCCTTATGCCCCATGTTCACCATTTCCCTTCATCCTGCTTGCCTTTTCCTTTCTGTCTCCTGAGCCTTATCCCTAGGTAAATGCTGCCCTTTAGATCTTGTATGGTTGACGGTTGAAACAAGTGTTTACCTCCCTGGTGTTATTCTTCACCTTATAGGGATGTCTGTCATGTGGTTGAAAGTTAAGCCATGGGAGTTAGTTCAGTTCTAGGCCTGAATGGTGTCCTTTAACTTGCGTGCTCTTCCCAGTGTCTCCTCTGCCTTGGTAATTTTGTGCTGACCTCTCTCTTATTGCATATTGTCTTTCCCTGCACCCAAGTTAATATATCACTTTCCCTCCCCGCTCCGATAACCTTCAAAGAATGATTCTTTCTGTGTGTAAACCTTTTCTTCACTTTTTACAGTAGTAGTCTCATACAATATTTGTCGTTTTGACTAATTGACTAATTTCACTCAGCATAATACTTTCCAGGTTCATCCATGATATGAGGTATTTCATAGATTCTTTGTTATTTTTTAACTTTACATAGCAGTATTGCATCATGTGTATATACCACAGTTTGTTTATCCATTCCTCTGTTGGTGGACACTTAGGTTGTTTCCATCTTTTTGCTATTGTGAATAATGCTGCGATGAACATGGGTGTGCATATATCTGTTCAAGTCACAGCTCTTACTTCTCTAGGATATATACTTATTAGTGACATTGCTAGACCATATGGGATCTCTATTTCCAACCTTTAAGGAAATCCATACCATTTTCCACAGTGGTTGTACTATTTTACAGTCCCATCAGTGTATGAGGGTTCCAGTCTTTCTATATTCTCACCAGCATTTGTTTTGTTTTTTAACTTTGCTATTGATGCTGATGTGACATATCTCATTTTGTGTTTGCATATTTTTAATAGCTTATAGGAGCTCCAATGGCTCAGTGGTTATAGCATTTGACTGCTAACTAAAAGGTTAGCGGTTTGAATCCACCACATTTGTCCTTGGGAGGGTGATGTGCTCTTTTTGAGACATGGGGACCCGCTCAGACCTCAGCCTATGTCTTCTCTTTGTGCTGATCCTAATTTGTATTGTTTATAATAAAACTGCAATCATTAATACAGGCAGTCCCTGGGTTATGAACATCTGACTTAAGCAAAGCTTGTACTTGTCCTTTGATGATATGTAATTTGCCCTTACTTTGTAATGATTGGACAAACATCTACTTGCAACAAGGAGCTCTATTGGCTCTGTAGTTAAAGCATTTGGCTACTAATGAAAATGTCAGTGATTCATATCCACTATCTGCTCTGTGGGAGAAAGATGTGGCAGTCTGCTTCCATAAAGATTTACAGCCTTGGAAACCTTCTGGACAGTTCTACTCCATTCTATAAGGTCATGTATGAGTCAGAATCAACTCAGTGGCAGTGGGATTGGTTTATTTTTTGTATTATTGTGTTATATAGTTAATTGCACATGTTCAATAATAGCGCTCCTCCTTGTTAACAAGACTTTTTGGAAACAATGGTTATGCAACAAAGGCTTTACCTGGAATGCCATATTTGATCATGAAGATGGCTGAATCCGATATTACCAGATAATTTTAAGGACTTAAGGCTGACTTTATTGAGCCAATGCTTACAAAGCACTCTTCGGAAAACTGGTTGGGTTCCTAGTTACAGACTTCCTAGATTTACAGTTAAGGAAGTAAGGTGACTTCCTGTCAGGTCCAGGAAAATATGCCTGTTTTGGGGACTTCCAAAAGAGAGGAATTCACTCAAATGTGTAAGTGCTGTGGATGAAATCTGATGGTGAGTTCTTGGCTTGGCTTCTGTGTCTGAAAAAGCTTTTAAAAGTCAATTTGAAATTCCTTATGAAAACTTCCAGCAAACTTAAGAATGTCCACAGTGTCTAACAAAATACCTGTACTTGTTGGCCTTGCCCAATAAGTCTTTGGTGAATGAATAAATGAATCCATAACCATTAGGTTAACAATCGTGTTCTTTTAAATTCAATAACTATTTAATGAGTTGGAACACTTTTGCTCTCCCAGATTTTGCAGATATGAGAAAATAAGGGAAACATCATTAAGATGACATTCTCGTTCAATCTTTAGATAAGTATCTAGAATCAGTTTTCCACCTTTGTCTCTTAAAGTTGGGTTCATATAATCATTTATGTAGGGAGGAAAAAAAAATACATGACGGAGACATTCCTTGGAGAAAACAACACATTGTAAAATGTAAAATTATCTCTAAATCTAGATGGCAGACAAAAACATTTTTATGGGAGTTGACCAGATGTGAAAAGAATTTCTTTAAGTGAAAATATTCAAAAGATCAATGTTGAGGGGGAAAAGAAAGCATGAAGTTTTCATTGGTCTTGAACTCATATCTCTGTGGAAGTAGATTGCCCAGTCTTCCTTCCGAGGAGTGGCTGGTGGTTCAAACCCACCACCAGCTTTCTGGTTAGCAGTCAAATACCTTAGGCACTACACCACCAGCACTCCTAAATAATATTTTTGGGTAAGGTGAAATTTAAACCAATGGTACAATAAGTATAGAAAATGTCTGTTGAATTTAAAAGTGAACTCATATGTGGTACAATATTTCACAGCATATTTCCCTCAGCCTAATATGAAATTCTAGGAAAACTAATGAGCAAAAGAAACAAACAAAAACTGCAGAGAGAGCTTGTTCCAAATAAGTGATTCAAATTGAGATGTTGTTTATTTGTTTTTTTAAATCTCAGCACTCTTTTATAGGTTAATATTTCCATATTTTTCAGCATTCTGGAAACTGGTATGCTGATCAAATAGGATGTAATTAAGTGAAAGTATCATGGTGAAATAATCACTTGAAATAAACCCAGAAAATGCTATCTCCTAAACAATTTGGGTTCGATCGTATTTAATACAATTACTTCCACCAGCTTATCACTCAAAATTTCTGGACAACCATATTATCAACATATTAGCTCTTTCTTTGAATTTGCCAGGATATTAGAATTTTCAGTGACAGCATACTGGAAACATTTCTGTTCATGGAAATTAATTGGCCGTAGACACTGGTTGAAGTATTGTGATCTACTAACATAATTTTTGTTGGTTTGTTTTTAACTAATATTTCTATTAACTTAATATTCATTTCACTACAGACACATTTCTATAAATTCTCTAAAACAAGCTATGTAATACTCAAACAAATATATTTGCCCTTTAAAAACATGAAAAACGTCAAGTGGTATATCATTGTGGTTTTGATTTGCATTTTTCTAATGACTAATTATCTAGAATAAATTCTGTATTTAAAAACTTCCTAAGAAAGAGCTTCTACAATTTTCCTCAGTGATCCCTTTAAAAGGTAAAACTCTTATGTGCCAATTTAATCCCTCTTGTTGCAATTAATTATTTTTTAGTATAGTTTAGAAAATATGTAGTTGTGGCTAGTTTCTTTCAAAGGTCTAAAACATACTTCTAAATTGGACTTGCAGAGATGTTTGTTTTTTAACTTTTTATTGTGATTTGGGTGAAATTTTACAAAGCAGATTCATTTTACATTCAACTGTGCATACACATTTTGTTTTATAACACTGGTTATATTCACAGTGTAACTTCTCACCTTCCACTTCCTCCCTGTGGTTACCCTTTCCCTGTGTCCTTCTTGCTTATGAATTCCTGCCTCCCTACTTTGCTGTCTGTACAAATGCCACTGCCCTTCTGATCTCACATGGTTTATTGCTGGAAGGAGTGCATCTCCCTGATGTAGGTGGTCAGCTCACAGGCTGTTCTATTGTTTGGCTGAGAGGTAAGCCGTGGGAGTGAGTTCAATTGCAGGCCCAAAGGTGACTTGGGGAGATGGTCTCTATCAGGCCAGTAAGCCTGGTCTTTTTTATGATTTTGAGTTTTATTCCATGTTTTTCTGTGTGTGTGTGTCCACCCATCTATCCACCCATATATACATGTTTGCCTTCATTGACAATGCAGTGCTATATTGTTCCACATTTTTCTCCTGTTCTATCCAGGATCTCCAATTCTGATGCCTTTCCAAGTGGTTGGCATTGGTAGCTGGGCACCATCCAGTTCTTCTGGTCTCAGGGCCATATAGGTTGAGGCTCTGAGGGTCCATTAGTTCTTTGGGCTGTTTCCATGTGTCTTTGATTTTCTTCACTCTTCTTTGCTCCAGATGAGGAGAGACCAACAGTTGCCACTTAGATGGCCACTTGCAAGCTTTCAAGTCACTACTCACTGAAGTAAGATGTAGAATATTTTTGTATACCATGTTGTGCCAGTTGAGCTTGATGTCCCCTATGACCATGGTCCCTAGCCCACAGGCCAGCGAACTACTCCCTCAGGGTGCTTATTTGTAGCCAAAAAGTTGTCTTAACTTAGCCTCCTGTTATGTTAAATTGCATATTATATACATTTTTATACCAGATACAAATATATACGTAGGAATATCATTTGCAAAACCTATATGTGGTTGTGGACGTATTCCCATTTGCCCATTCATACCTTCTCTTTAATGTATTTGTCTGCATGTTTTTTGTTGGGCAACTGGAGATTGTTCAAAAGTTTTTTATTCAATAAATGATGAATGAATAAACGAAAAATCATGGAAGAAATGCATGCCAGTCAGCGAATTTCTCAATTCTACATTTCTATCTCATTAACGTCAACCGTACATTGTTAATGTTCAACCATTTGGAATCCATGAATATTCCAGTGCAAATCTTCAACTCTGAAGACTGTAAATTTCACAGTGTAGGGCCCTAATTCAAAAGAAAGTTGAATCTTATTTCTGCAAGGATAAGATAAGACACCACAATGGAACAAAGAAATGGAAAGAGCTATTCTGTGTGGGGAAACATCAGCTTAGTTTAACAGGCCAGGGTTTTCAGAATACAAGAATTTCCAGCAGACTCTCTACCGTCAAACACTGAGATCACTTTAGACCAATCTCCCTAGCCCATATTGAATGCTAAGCACAACGCAGAATCCAAAAATGCCATTCCAGTGTGTGCATGAAGTTAAGACAGGTCTAAAAGCCAGCTCCAAAAATACACACTGCCCAGAGCCCTCCTTCAAATAATAAATCTTGTGAAATGGGATTACTGTGAATCTTAGCTCATGCTGGAAAATTGCAAACACTCAACAGGAAAAGAAGCAGTTCAGAGGAATGGTTTAATCAAACCTAAATCATCATTTAGTCCAACTACCTCAAATTTCAGATATTGGCATCTTGCCAGTAAAAAGGAGCAGTCTGATTTATTCTTGATTTATCCAGAGAGGGATAGGTGTGGGAAACTGCCAATAATAACAGCTTGTGAAAATCAGAGATGAAATTTCTATGTCTCTTGGACCACCATCCAGAACAAGATGAATAGATAACTGCAAATACAACAAATTTTAAATAAGGAACTGTACTATAAGTTTGCTGACCTTAGTTTAAACTTTAATCATTTGAAATAATAAATTCCTTCTAAATAAATCTATTGTGAATATACTTCTATTCTTTATAGAACCTCTTTACAAATTGTGGTTCCTTCTGGGGACTTGGCCTTTGTCCTTTCTCTTTACATCTGTGACTTCACTTTGAACAGTTGTGGCTGCAGGTATGATTGGCAGCTATTGGTAGAATTGCTTTAAAATTCAAAAAGAAAACACAATTCTACTGACTTTCAGTAATTTTAATGGGAAGCACATTACTACACCATAATAGCCTTTCATGGTAGAAAACCTATAGGTTACTGAGATTTTGTACTTGAAAACTTTTCAAATGAATTTTGCAAAGCTGAATTGAATACATTCTTTGCACAAGCTTGCTACCCAAGTGGGAGATATGCAATGTACAGTCAGGAAGTCTGGTCAAACCACATAAAAATTATCATAAATACTACATACACATACACAGACATACACTCACACTCACATAACATATATACCATCAACTTTATTTTGGTGAAAGTTTACAGAGCAAATTCATCTTCCACACAGTAGCTCATATACACTTTGTCTCATGACCTTGACCACAATTTATCACAATGCAACAGCTCTCCTCCCACTTCCTCCCTACAGTGACCTCTTCCCTGTGTCCTTCCCCTCCATTCCCTCCTGCCACCTGAGCTGTCTCCCTGTGTATAACCCTTCTATTCTCCCATGATTATCTCTCCAAGGAGTTTATCTACTTAATGTAAAGATTCAGCTCATATGCCTGTCTTTTGTTTGGCTGGAAGCCATAGGAATGAGTTCAATTCCAGACCTGAAGGGCAGCTAGGGGCCATAGTCTCAGGGCTTCCACCAGGCTCTATTAGACCAGAAAACCTGGTCACTTTTTTTTTTTAAATGATTCTCAGTTTTGTTCCACATTGTTCTCCCACTCTATCCAAGATCTCCTACATAGATCCTCCTCTGAGTGGTTGAGAGTGGTAGCCAAGCACCATCTAGTTCTTCTGGTCTCATAGTCATGTAGGCTGCATATCGCATCATGTACCAGCCATTATGACTAATTCTTTCCATGAATCTTTGGTTTTTGTAGATTCTCTTTTGACTCTTTTGGAGAAATCTTTGGAAGCATAAAAATTTAATTTTTAATAAATATTGATTTGGGTGAAGAGAAGGGCAATGTACCAAATGTGAGTGACCAATATGGCAGCATTGAGGATGAGAAAGACAGAGAGAGTTACATGGGCAGTACAAACAACAAATATGAACCCCTTTGTAAATACAATACTGAGTTGTTAATGAAAGCAAATATGGGTATAGGGACGGATAGATGGGTGAACAAGCTAAACAATTATGTATGTCTAAATGGAGAGTGTATCCAAGATCATATACAGGGTTGGCAGACAATGGGCCTCTCGAAGAGTATGAAGGGATGGACACTGGGAGGAGGTAATTATGGGGAGGAAGTGGGAGGGGAGCTGTTGCATTGTAAATTTTGGTCAATGACATGAGACAAAGTATATGTGAACTGCTGTATGAAAAGTGAATTTACTCTGTAAATCTTCACCCAAATCCTAATAAAAAAAAAAAAAAAAATTAATTTTTAGAAGGTCCCAATCATCTAGTTTCTCTTCTGCTGTTTGTGTCTTTTGGGTTACGCTTAATAGTCTATTTATGTCATATATTAGGGCCCTATATTTGCCCTTATTTTTTCCTTGAGGAACTTTATAGTTTTAGGTTTCACATTTAAGTCTTTGACCTATCTGGAGTTAGTTTTTGTGTATGATGTAAGGTATAGATCTTGTTTCATTTTTCTGCAAATGGATATCCAGTTTTGCCAGCTCCATTTTTTAGACAATCTCTTCCTCATTTAATAATTTGGGCTGTTTGTCAAAGATCAAATGACCATAGGTCAATGGATCTATTTCTGGGTTCTCAGTTCTATTCCATTGGTCTATTTGTCTGTCATTGTACCAATACCAGACCTTTTTGACTACTGTAGCTGTACCGTAGGTTTTTAGATAAAGGAATGTGAGACCTCCTACTTTGTTCTTCTTCTTCAGTAGTGCTTTGTTTATATGCTTCCATATGAAGTTAGTGATGGGTTTTTCCATATCCTTAAAGAATGTTGGTGGGATCAAGATTGGGATTGCACTGAATGTATAGATTGCTTTGGGTAGAATTGACATTTTCACAATGTTCAATCTTCCTGTCCATGAGCATGGTATGATCTTCCATTTATGTAGCTTTCTTATGGTTTCTTGAAGTAGTCTTTTGTAGTTTTCTTTGTATAGGTCTTTTGTGTCCCTGGTAAGACTTATTCCCAAGGCACTTGACTGCTAACCAGAAGGCCGGCAGTTCAAATCCACCAGCCACTCCTCGGAAGGAAGGTTGGGCAATCTACTTCCATAGTGATACTGCCTCAGAAACCCAAGGAGGGTCACTATGAGTCAGGTCTGACTTGATGGCACTAAACAAAAACTGCAACAACATTTTATTTTTTGGTAGCTATTGTAAATGGCATTGTGATGTAGTAAATTACATAGTGTGGCTTTTCTAGCCATAAATCTTTGTAAATTTCATGGTGGAATTTGCTGTGAGCAACTGAGTAGCTCCTGAATGTTAAAGTTATCCACTTGGAGTATTTTTGTTGATCATAGCACCAAGTAATTCTCTGGAAAGTTCACTCTTTCTCAGGTGTATAGAATTCTGATGTGGGGATTGGTTAGTTGGCCACTCTGCCAGACTCAAAAGTAGACCTCCTAGTGGCAGAAGGAGTCTCTCTGACTGCTGGCTGAGAAATACATGCTGCTGAAAGAAACATGTTCCTGAGAGACACACATTGCTGAGAGAGACACACCAAGAGACACACATTGCTGGGAGAGAGACTGAAACAGACTGTTGGCTGAGAGACGGTGGGCTGGGAGAGACTGAATGTTGTTTCTGAACTTGAATTGTAGCCTGGTACTCCCCTAATAAACCCTATAATCTGTGAGTTCTGTATGACCACTGCAGCAAATTATCAAAACCAGCAGAGATGTGGTGAGCACTGTGGGAGGAACTGCTGGTGTCAGGGTTTTTTAAAGGGCTGGGGAGAGGCAGTATGTCTGGCCTAGCAGGAATAGGCCGTGGGCTACTGATGGTGATTCTGTCTTCCTCTTGTGGGGTTAAAGGAGGTCAGAAGATGTAACCTTCCTGTCCCTTTGGCAGGTATATACCACCAACTTTTATTATTTGTGGTAGTTATGTTCTATAAAAAGAGCTTTGGTGGTGTAGTGCCTACAGCATTTGGCTGCTAACCAGAAGGTTGGCAGTTCAAACCTACCAGCCACTCCATGGAAGGAAGACTGGACAACTTAGGTCTGTAAAGATTTACTGCCTCAGAAACCCTAATGGGTCACTATGGGTCAGAATTGACTCGATGGCAGTCAGTGTTTCTTTTTTTTTAATGTTCTATAAAGTCACCACAAATGTGTTGTTGTTGTTGTTGTTGTTGTTATGTGCCATTGAGTTGGACCTGACTCATAGGGACTCTTCCTTGGATTTCCAAAGAGATATGACTATGGAAGGAGATTGCCCAACCTTCCTTCTGAGGAGTGGCTGGTGGGTTTGAACTGCAAGCCTTCTGGTTAACAGTCAAGTGCCTTAGGCACTATGCTACCAGAACTCCATATAGAGTCAGTGAATATTGAACCACTTCCCAGGGGAAAAACCCTTAAGTTCTTTTAGACTCTTGGTTACATTTTTATGAACCTATCAATACATAACCTTGTTTTATGTGTATTTCTGTTTTAAATGTGTGTTTAATTGTATATTTCTGTTTCTGAATAAATATGTATTGTTGATTTATTAACATTGAACTCATGGCCAACAGCACAATAACTCATGCTTGAACAAAGTTTATCTAACACATATATTTTCTCCACAGTCTTCCTGTGTTTAGGGACACTATACAGCACATCAGAAATACACTTTGGAGTCATTTTAAACAGCAGAATCATTGGCAAAAAGCACAAACATACAAAATACATGACAGTAAATAGACTGCAAGAAAAGACTTTGGTTTACGTATGAGAGCTGAAACAAGAGGTAGGGAATCTCCTTGTTGACTTTAGCTAGGAATGTGCATATTGGATAACTCATTTTTTCACAACGCATGGACATGTCTGTAAAAGACCACATAAATGCTGCAAGTATTGATTTTGGTGTTATAAATAAAGCTTAGCAAGTAGACAAATTTTTAAATACAAAATCCATGAATAATAAGAATGAACTCTGTGTGTGTGTTTGTGTGTGTGTAAAGAGAGAGATATAAAGACAGAGATTGAGAACAAAATTGAAAGGCAGAGAGAGATACTGCCACTTTTATCATTAGATAACCCAATAAACAGACATCACAAAGTTAATTGTACGTCACCTCCATAACTCTAACTTAAGAAGGATTTTGGAAGTGAGATAGGTGAAGGATAGAATTAAGATTCTTCAAGCACTAGGGGTTAAACTTGTAGTCATATACTAAAAATTAATAGTGACACTTGTTTCTACTGTTTCTGACCTGCAAGTAAGCATAAAAGGGGAATAATTACATGCTGTCTGAAAATTTATGAATACATTTATTTATTTATTTATTTATTTATTGTGCTTTAGGTGCAAGTTTACAAAGCAGAGTTTGTTTTATAGTCAACATTATGTCTACATTTAGTTTCATTCCTCATTTATCATCCCCATCCCTAACCAGGTCTCCTCCCCTCCCTGCCCAGTAACCTTCCCCCCATACCACTCATAGTTATGCACTCCTGTGTGTCCTGCATTTCCTCCTGCTAATGTTGTTCCTCTGGTGCCCTGTGGTCATTCGCTCCAAAGGATGCATTTCCATAGAGTATGTGGGTGCACCATCCTGGGTTGAGTGATCTGCATGTACACTTTTTTTTTTTTTTTACTATTTGGCTGAGCCAGCCTCTGGGAGTGAGTTTTATTGCAGACCCAGAATGTATCCCAGGGCCATAATATTGGGGGTCTTACCAGACTCCATCTGACCAGTAATTCTGGTCATTATTGAATTTTTGGATTTTGTTCCATGTTTTTCCTCCCACTCTATTCAGGATCTCTAGTTTTGCTCCTTTCCTGAGTGGTTAGCATTGGGAGCCAGCCCCCATCTAGTTCTTCTGGTCTCAAGGGCCATAATTATTTTTTAGAATTAAACTTTAAATTAATTATCTGTTAAATGAATAACTTTGAATTACCCCATCAGAGCACAGACAAAATAGTTTCCTAGGTGAAAAGACTTGATTGTAACCTTTGTACATATAAACCAAAAAACCAAACTCACTGCCGTCAAGTTGATTCTGACTGATAGTGACCCCCATAAGGTTTACAAGCCTATAAATCTTTACGGAAGCAGACTGCCTCATCTTTCTCCCATGAGGAAGCTGTTGGGTTCAAACTGATGAACTTTTGGTTAGCAGCTAAATGTCTTAACCACCATCAGATCTCCTTTTGAATACAGAAAGTATCTAAAAAGAAAGACTATATGGATCAAAAGGGGTAGTGGGTGTCTTTCATGAAAATGCAGGAGGTGAAAAATGATAGAGGCAAATATTTGTTTATATCCAAACCATGTCCATGCAAGAAAGTGCCTGTCAGGCAGACCAGATCCTGGTGATAATAGAGATAAAACAACATTATATAAGAGGTTATAAACTAGGGGCCTGAAGGTGAGATATATTTCCCTTTGTATTCTGATTTCACTTATGTTGGCTTTCACAATTTCAAACAAAACAAAACAAAAAGCAATCAAACAAGTTTTAGTTATAATTTGCTAAGATATAAAAAGAGGTTTTATAAAATTTAATACTTTTTCTTGTCAAATTACATTATTTGGCAATACTGAGACTGCTTTCTCTCTTAGCAAGAATTGACTGAAATTGTATAAGGGCTGTTACCTTCAAATAGGACATTTCATCCTTGATTGATCCATAGTCTCACAACTCCCCATTTTATTCCTCACACTAAACCATTTTGCAATTGATGGAATACCAATTGAGATGTCTCAACAAATGGATGCAATGCTGGAAGCACTCACTCCTCTATCTCAAAAAATTTGCAAGACAGCTACTTGGCCATCTGACTAGAATGTGCATATTAGTGCACATTCCAAAGAGAGGTGATGAAACAAAATGCGGAAATTATAGAACAATAACATTAGTATCACACACAAGTAAAATTCCACTTAAGATAATTCAAAAAGATTTGCAGTAGTACAGAGACAGGGAACTTCCAGATATTCAAGCTGGATTCAGAAGAGGATGTGGAACAAGAAATATTACTGCTGATATCAGATGAAGCTTGGCTGAAAGTATGGAATATCAGAGAGATGTTTTCCTGTGATTTATTGGCTATGCAAAGGCATTCAACTATGTGGATCATAACAAAGTATGGATAATATTGCAAAGAAGGAGAATTCTATAATACTTGATTGTGTTCATGTGGAGCCTGAATACAGACCAAGACATAGTTGTTCAAACAGAATAAGGGAATAGTGTATGGTTTAAAGTCAGGAAAGGTGTGTCCCAGAGTTGTAAACTTTCATCAAATTTATTCAATCTATATGCTCAGCAACTAATCCAAGAGTCTGGACTGCATGAAGAAGAACATGGAGTCAGGACTTGAGAAAGATCCATTAACAACCTACACTATGCAGATGACACAAAATTGCTTGCTAAAAATGAAGAGGACTTGAAGCACTTACTGATGAAGATCAAAGACTACAGTCTTCATTATGGATTATACCTTGACTTATAGAAAAAAAAAAAAAAAACTTCATAAATGAACCAATAAGCAACATCATGATAAATGGTAAAAGATTGAAATTGTCAAGGATTTCATTTTACTTGTATTCACAATCAACACCCATAGAAGCACTAGTCAAGAAATCAGATGATGCACTGCACTGGACAAATCTGCTGCAAAAAGGCCTCTTTAAAGTGTTAAAGAGCAAAGATGTCACTTTGAAGATTAAGGTATGCCTGATGCAAGCCATGGTATTGTCAATCACCTCATATGCATGTGAAAGCTGGAAAATTAATAAGGAAGACAGAAGAATTGCTGCATTTGAATTATGGTGTTGGCAAAAATTACTGAATATACCATGGACTTCCAGAAGAACATACCAATCTATATTGGAATAAGTCCAGTCAGAATGCTCCTTAGAAGCAAGGATGGCAAGACTTTGTCTCAGGTACTTTGGCTTGTTATTAGGAGGGACAATTCTCTGGAGAAGGATATTACACTTGGTAAAGTAGAGGGACGGTGAAAAAGAGGAAGACCCTCAACAAGATCGATTGCCACAGTGACTGCAACAAAGGACTCAAGCATAGCAACAACTGTGATGATGGTGCAGGACTAGCCAGTGTTCCGTTCTGTCGTACATAGGATCACTAAGGGTTGGAAGCCACTCAACTGCATCTATCAACAACAACAAGCCATTTTGACAATGGTTGCTATCATTGTCCTTGAACTACTATTCTCTCATTAAAAGAAAAATTAGTATTTCTTATACTGAAGTTTCAGCCAAAGGTTGGAAAATTAAAGTAGCTATCAGAATGGAAGGCAGCAACCAACTCCTTGTCAATCTGATGTTTCCAGTAATCAATGTTTTAAGTGTGAATCACAATCTGCATCCAACCCATTTTGAGTCACTGAATGGAAGGAATGGCCAACTCAGAAAATATGTAGAGTGGTAAATTCATCCTGGTAGCTATGCCTTTGGAGACAGTCCTGGAAATGTTTTTCACTGAGAAACACAAGGGATTCTTTTCTGTGTGTGGTATGTGGAAAATCTCCAGAGACACAACACCAAAAACCATTGTTAACCACATAGAACAGTTGATTACCCAATTAGAAATCTGAATTTCAAGTTGTATGTATATGTGAGGGGGAATTATGAAAGTTATTGAGTACAAGAAGTATAAAAATTGTTGGTATTTATGTCTTGCCATGAACATTTAGAGCAATAAATCAATTAGTGAATCTGCTCTCTTACAATAATATTTTAGAGGTCATTCTTAAATAATTTGATGTCTGTGAAAGATAATGTCTTAGCTCTTACCAATGTCAATAATGATCTAAAGACCTAATTTAGAATAGGCAAGGTATTTGATAAAGGAAGTATGCTATCTTCTGTCTTTCCTATTATGTCTTTATCTTACTAGTCTTGAGGACATTAAAGAAAAATGTGTGGTGCCTAAGGCATTTGACTGCTAACCAGAAGGTTGGCAGTTCAAACGCACCAACCATTCCTTGGAAGGAAGATTGGGTGACCTACTTCCGTAGTGGTACCACCTTGGAAACCCAAGGAGGAGTCGTTGAGTTGGATCCAACTCCACGGCAGTGAGAGTTTATATGTGTGTGTGTGTGTGTGTGTGTGTGTGTGTATGCACAACTCTTCTTGTGGACTAACTAACCCTTTTCTCAAGTACTTTCCCTGACTAAAATAGAGAAAATATGTTCATATAAATTACAAAATAAATAATTTAAGAAAATTCTATTAATTATATTTTAAGGCAAGCAGTCCTCCGGGTTTTATTTATTTCTTCATTTCATTATGTATTCATTTATTTAATTGTTATATAAGGAAAATATAGTTTAGGAATATAAGAAAATCCAGATAAGAAAGAAAAGAAAGAGTAAATGAAAGTTACCCATCACTATATCACGAAGATCCAGGACTATATTTTGGTATAGATTCTTTCAGACATTTTTTCCTACATAGATTCCTACTGTAGATTGTTGTATCCTTTCCCCATACTTATTCAATCTAGATGCTGAGCAAATAATCCGAGAAACTGGACTACCTGGACTTCCTCAGGATTGGAGGAAGAATCATTAACAACCTGAGATACGCAAACGATACAACTTGGCTTGCTGAAAGTGAGGATGACTTGAGACACTTACTGATGAAGGTTGAAGAATACAGTCTGCAGTCTGGATTATGTCTCAATATAAAGAAAACAAAAATCCTCACAACTGGACCAATGAGCAGCATCACAATGAATGGAGACAAGATTGAGGTTGTCAAAGAATTCACGTTGCTTGGTTCTACAATCGATGCCAATGGAAGCAGCAGTCAGGACATTAGAAAATGTGTAGCATTGGGAAAGTCAACCATGAAGGAACTGTTTCAAGTGCTGAGGAGCAAGGATGTTTTCTTGAGGACTAAGGTGCACCTGACAGAAGCCATGATATTTCCAATTGCCTTGTATGCGTGTGAGAACTGGACAATGAATAAAGAAGACAGAAGAAGAGTTGATGCTTTTGAGTTGTGTGCTGGCGAAGAATGCTGAAAGTACCATGGACTGCTAAAAGAACTAACAGATCTGTCCTGGAGGAAGTGCACCCAAAATGCTCCTTGGAAACGAGAATGGCCAGACTTCCTCTCACCTATTTTGGTCATGTTGTCAGAAGGGACCAGTCCTTGGAGAAGGATGTCATGCTTGGTAGGGTGGAGGGTCGACGAAAGAGGGGGAGGCCTTCAATGAGATGGATTGACATGGTTGCTGCGATGATGGGCTCAAGTACAGCAGGGATCGTGGAGCTGGCTCAGGATCGGGCAGTGATTCATTCTGCTGTGCATGGGGTCACTATGAGTTGGAAACGACTCGATGGCACCTAACAACAACACCTATAGATTTATTAAGAATAAGATAACTTTTGCATTGTCATTTTCTAAATTTAAAAAATATAACTAATATCTATACTGGCTAGTTAATTGGCTTGTCCATGCCACATATTCATCATAATGCTCTCAGAATTTACTCTGTTACTATAGAATCTAAGGAAGAAAACCAGGTGGGCTTTCTCTAATGGCGTATTTGGCCATATACTGACAGAATACCAAGAAGTGAAGCCAGGGAAGAATTACACTAGATATTTTGAAAAGGTTTTGAAGCTGTCAAAGACTTCATACTACTTGGTTCTACAATCAACATCAGTGGAAGCAGCAGTCAAGACATCAGATGATATCAGCAAATCTGCTGCAAAAGACCTCTTTCAAGTGCTGAAGAGCAAAGATGACCCCTTGAGGACTAAGGTGCACCTGACCCAAGCTATGGTATTTTTAATTGCCTTATATGCATGTGAGAGCTGAACAATGAATAAGTAAGACCAAAAAAGAGTTGATGTTTTTGAGTTGTGGTGTTGGTGAAAAATACTGAAAGTACCATGGACTGCCAGAAAAATGAACAAATCTGTCATGATAGAAGTACAGTCGGAATGCTCCTTGGAAGCAGGAAAGGCCAGACTTTGTCTCACCTACTTTGGCCATATTGTTAGAAGGGACCATCCTCTGGAGAAGGATATCATGCTTGGTAAAGTGAAGGGTCAATGGAAGAGGGAAAGGCCCTCAAGAAGATAGATTGACACAGTGACTGCAACAATGGACTCTGGTATGGCAAGGATCGTGAGGCTGGCACAGGACTGGGCATTGCTTCGTTCTGTTGGACATAAGATCACTATGAGCTGGAAATGACTCGCCAGCACCTAACAACAACAACATTTTGAAAAAAAGAACTATCTCATCTCTGATTTTCTCTGTGTATTTTCTTTAAATGAAGTATTGGATTATTGGAATAAACACATCCAAAACACATACCCCTTAATAAAACCCCTCAAAATTAAATTATATTGGGCTGGCAAGTCTACTGGAAACCAAACTAAATAACACTATTAACATATTACAAGCATTTTGCCTCAATATATTCTATCTAGGAAGCCATGAAGAAATATTTTTCTAAACTTAATTACACCACCTTTAATAAATATGCTAATATTGCTTCTTTAATTTGAAAACTCTAAAGTTGACATCAGAATTTTACGGTGCCATGGTTCCACATAAACTGTAATCATTCCTTCCTAAACAACACGCTAATGGTTTAATGGTTCTTTGACACCCATAAATATATTTGCTCACTATGTTTAACCAGTCACATAGTTTTGAAAATAGGTAATAAAATTAACCTAGATTTTTAAATTTATATAACCCTTTGTTTAAAAAGTCCTTACCAAAATTTGACGAAGTACTGAATGGAGTGGATGAATAATGGTTGTTATATAAAAATAGCATCTTTATTCAGGGCGGCAGAATTTTGGAAAAACCCTTCTCAGATTTTGCCAAGTTTATTTGAAAGAAAATCAAAACATAATTGTAGAACTCATGAAATCCAAATAAGTGTTAGCACAAAATAGTATCCCTTTGTTTTTCTGGGATTTGTTTTTGAGATATTTTATCCCACCCCTATACCTCCTGTGCCTCCCCTTCCTCTTTCATTTATCTCTTGCCGTGTGGAAAGAAAGCAGCCAATAAAAAGCTCTATGTGAATCCAAATCTAGTTAGGTTTTTTTTTTTTTTTTTTTTTGGCAAAATGTGAAAGTTCTGCCTCCAAATATTTAATTATATATGAGTGTACAATAAGTACATAATAAAAAAGGCTTATAGAAAAAGAAAATACTTTCATAACAAAACAACTTGTGTAATCTAGTTCAAATAATACACAAATTTGGTTTGAAAAAAAAGAGAGAGAGAATGCAAATTTATTTGGAAGTTTTTTTTCTCACTTCTACCTCACAAAGGAGTCCCTGGGTGCTGCGAAGTGTTAACACTCTCATATGCTAACTAAAAGCTTACAGCTTCGAGTCCACCAAGAGGTGCCTTGGAGGAAAAGCCTGGCAATCTACTTCTGAAAAATCAGTCATTGAAAACCCAGCCAAGTACAGTCTTCTCTGGCATACATGGGGTCACCATGAGTCAGACTCCACTAGATCACAACTTGTTTGCTTCGGGAATTTAACAAAAGTTAACACAAAAATATCACCTCTAGGTAGCATAGTGCCTAAGGCACTTGACTGCTAACCGGAAGGTTGGCAGTTCAAACCCACCAGCCTCTCCTCGGAAGGAGGGCTGGGTAATCTACTTCCGTAGTGATACTGCCTTGGAAACCCAAGGAGGGGTCGCTATGAGTCGGGGCTGACATGATGGCATACAAGAACAACAACAACAGGAAATTGCTAACTAGATTTCAAGAACTGTTGAAATTTCCTCATACAGAACAGTACTATTTTTGCTATTTAGGTACCAACAAGCTGTTTTTAACTCATAGCAACCCCATGTACAACAGAATGAAACATAGACCAGTCCAGTGCTATCCTCACAAGTGTTACTGTGTTTGAGCCCATTGTTGTAGCCACTGTGTCAATCCATCTCATTAAAGATCTTCCTCTTTTTCAGTGGGAGATATGGTGGCATAGTGGTTAAAGCATTCAGCTGCTAACCAAAAGGTCAAACTCACCAGCCACTTTTGTGGGTTAAAGATGAGGCAGTCTGCTTCTGTAAACAATTACCACCTTAGTAACCCTGTGGGACAGTTCTACTCTGTCCTGTAGGATCACTATGAGTTGGAATTGACTCAATGGAAGTGAATTTGGTTTTCATTTGGTTTTCTTTTTCTCTAACCTTCTACTTTACCAAACGTGATATTCTTCTCCAGAGACTGGTTCTTCATTCAAAGTAAATGAGATGAACTCTCACCACCCTTCTTTCTAAGGAGCACTCTGGCTATACTTCTTCAAAGACAGATTTCTTTGTTCCTCTAGTAGTCCATTGGGTATTTAATATTATTCACCAACACCACAATTTGAAGGTAACAATTCTTTATCAGTCTCTCTTATTCATTGCCAGCTTTCACACACAAGAGGTGACTGAAAATTCCATGGCTTGGGTCAGCATACCTTCTTCCTCAAAGTGACATCTTTGCTTTTGAATACTTTAAAGGGGTCTTTTGCTGCAGATTTGCCCAGTGCAATATGTCCTTTGATTTTTTGAGTGTTGCTTCCATGGGTATTTACTAAAGATCCGCGTAAAATGAATTCCTTGACAACTTCTATATTTTCTCCATTTATCATGATGTTGCTTACTGGTCCAGTTATGAGGATTTTTGTTTTCTTTATGTTAAGGTGTAATCCATACTGAAGGCTTTTATTTTTGTCAGTAAGTGCTTCAAGTCATCTTCATTTTTCAGCAAGCAAGGATAAGACATCTTTAAATCACAGGTTGTTATCTTCCTGCAATTCTGATGTCACGTTCTTCATATATTACAGCTTCTCAGATTATTTGCTCAACATAAGTATGGTGAGAAGATATAACCCTGATGCACACCTTTCCTGATTTTAAATCATGCAGTACTCCTTTGCTCTGTTCAAACAACTGCCTCTTTGTCTATGTATAGGTTTCTGTGTAAACAAAATTAAGTGTTCTGGAATTGACATTTTTTGCAATGTTATCCATAATGTGTTATTATCCACACAGTTGAATGCCTTTTCATAGTCAATAAAACACAGGTAACATCTTTCTAATATTCTCTGGTTTTAGCTAAGATCCATCTGACATCAATAATGATATCCTTCATTCCATGTCCTCATTTGAATGTGGCCTGAATTTTTGGCAGTTCCCTGTCAATGTACTTCTGCAGCCTATTTGGAATTATTTTCAGCAAAATTTTACTTGTGTGTGATATTAAGGATATTGTTCAATAATTTCTGCCTTCTGTTGGATCACCTTTCTTTGGAATGGGCATAAATATGGATCTCTTTCAATTGGTTGGCCAAGTAGTTGTCTTCCAAATTTCACAGCATGGACAACTGAGTGCTTCCAGCATTGCATCCATTTGTTAAAATATCTCAATTGTATTCCATCAATTCCTGGAGCCTTGTTTTTCACCAATGCCTGAGTGCACTTTGGACTTCTTCCATCAATAGCATTAGTTTTTGATCATATTGTACCTCCTGAAATGGCTGAATGTTGATCAATTCTTTTTCGTACAGTGACTCTGTGTATTACTTCCATCTGTTTGGATGCTTCCTGTGTCAATGAATATTTTGCCCATAGACTCTTTCAATAGTGCAACTTGAGGCTTGAATTTTTCCTTCTTTCAACTTGAGAAATTCTGATTATGTTCTTGCCTTTTGGTTTTCTAGTTCCAGGTCTCTGCACATTTCATTACAGTATTTTACTTTGTCTTCTCCAGTCACCCTTTGAAATCTTTTATTCATCTTTTACTCCATCATTTCTTCCTTTCACTTTAGCTACTCTATGTTCAAAAGTAAGTTTCAGAGTTTCGTCTGACGTCCATACTGGTCTTTTCTTTCCTATCTTTTTAATGACCTTTTGTTTCCTTCATGTATGAAATCCTTGATTTCATCCTACAACTCGCCTGGTCTTCAGTTATTAGTGTTCAGTGTATAGAATCTCTCCTTGAGATAGTCTGTAAATTCATATGGGATATACTGAAGCTCATACTTTGGCTCTCATAGACTTGTTTTCATTTTCTTCAGCTTCAACTTGAAAATGCATATGAGTAATTAATGGTTTGTTCAGCAGTCAGCCCCTTTCTTTGCTCCGCCTGAAGGTGTTTAGCTTCTGCCTCATCTCTTTTCCACAGAAAGTAGTTGATTTGATTTCTACATATTCCTTCTGGAGAGGTCACCATTTATGTTGTTTTCAAAGGTATTTTCAATGAATGTCATTGGTCTTAAAAATTCTGTCATATCCCCTCCAACCTCATTTATATCACCAAGGACATATCTTCCAACTACCATTTCTTCGTTTCCAACTTTCGTATTCCAATCACCAGTAATTTTCATTGCATCTTAATTGCAAGTTTGACCAATTTCAGATTGCAGAAGTTGGGAAAAATCTCCAATTTCCTCCTCGTTAGTATTAGTAGTTGGTGTATAAACTTGTATAATAGTTGTATTAGCTAGTTTTCTTTGTAGCTGTGATATTATCCTATCACTGACAGCACTGCACTGTACTTCAGAATAGATCTTCAAGTTATTTATTTATTTATTTATTTTGCAACATCATGCCTCTTCAATTTAATTTCCCATTCCCAGCAGAGTAAACAGTATGATTGTCTGACTCAAATAGTCAGTTTTTTTTTTTTTCTTCAGATGTACATCACCAGGGCCTTCTTCCTAAACTGTCTTAGCCTGGTGGAAAATAGTACAAGCCTCTTCAAAATCTACTTCCATAGTGATACTGCCTCGGAAACCCAAGGAGGGGTCACTATGAGTTAAGTCTGACTTGATGGCACATAACAACAACAAAAACAATCAATCAATTCCAACTGTGGCATTTCTTTGATTTCTGGAATAAGTCTACATCTGATTTCAGAGGTGGACACATGACCTAGTACAAGCCAATTAGTCCAATCCATAATAGAGACCAGAAGTTAGTTCAGAGATGGACATGTGAGCTAGGTCAGGAAAACCAGAATGAATCCAGGGAATCTTCTTAGAATGCAAAGAGAATGGAGAAGAAGAAAAGCCTTCTCTCAGATGATGTGATGATGTACCTCTGGAAAGTATAGATATATTTTGATTATCTTTGTATTTCTCTCTTCCTCCTGTGTGTAGTTTAGTGTTTTGGAGCAAGTAATTAATAAATATTTGTTTAAAATGGCGAGAGATATGATATGCTCAGAAGTTGAGAGATACTTTGAATGTCACACAAAAACAACCCAATCCTATTGAATGGGCTTCTTCATAGGGGTAAAGGTGAAGGGCCTAAAACAGGCAGCTATTTGTCTATATGCAGTCATCTTTACTGAGAATATTAATACAAATGGAGGGAAACATTGAGTCTTGCTTTTCACATTATTTGTGCAAACATAGTTTTGAAGACTGGGTCAAAGCAACAGAGAGCTCACTGGAATTTAGCTTAATTTTTCCATTTGTTAACATCATAAGTCTTTATGTTGCTGCTTTATGGCTTCCTAATTAATGGTATTTGGAGACAGTAAATATCTGTATGCCACTGAAATTTTCCATTTCAGTCAATTGGCTTTCCTTTGACATTTTTATTAAGAAATTAATATAATTTTTTTTTCTTATACATAAAGGCAGTTTAGATTTAAATGGAAAATTGGGAGGAATATCATCAAAAGAACTTTTCTAAATTATCTGTAAACAGCTTAACTAGGCCCTTATATTATGATATGGAATGTGGGTAACCAAACACTTGCAAATCTGCCTAGACCATGGTGCAGTTTTCAAATTAATGTATTTTTGTTCAATAAAATGAAGAGGTTTTTACAGTCATATTTTTAAGCTTATTTTCTACTGAACTGAAAAATTCAGCTCAAGAACCCTGGTGATAGGGCCTTCTGCATAAATAGAAGCATCCCTAGTTGGAAGCACCTTGCTTTCTATGTTGCCATAGCAATGTAGCTGTCCATCATTGCAGGGAGCCAGTCACCAACCAAGAAAAAAGACCTACTGCCAAACAAATGCAATTAATGAATCTGAGAATAGCATATCTGAAAAGAATGGTCTTGTACAGAATTTGCCAAGCTGTGTTCTCTGAAAAATTCTTTAATAGTAATTCCACTAAAGAAAAGAAGAAAAAAAAAAAGCTTTTCTTCCTTTATTAGAGAGTCAGTGTATGCATGTGATTATTAAAGAGTCAAAGAAGTTCCATGGTAAACAAGTCTGCATAGCTTGATTAAGTCAGTATTTTCTGAGTGAGATAATTACCCATATCACATAAGGTTTTCAGACTATTTCTTAGGAGTGAGGATAGTGAGTTTTCAGCTTGCTTACTTTGGACACATCATCAGGAAAGATCAAACACCAGAAAAAGGACATGATGTTTGGTGAAGTCAGTGAAAATGAGGGAAACTCTCAGTGAGATGAATTGATATGATAGTGTCAACAACAGATTAAAACAGACCAAAAATTGTGAAGATGACACAGAACTGTTTTGTTCTGTTATAACAAACATAGATTCTCTATGAATCTGAGCCAACTCCACAACAACTAACAATACTTACCCATAAAACTTAATTTTCACAAACTCTAATCACCACATACACCAAACACTTAGAGTTCCTTGGAACACAATCCTTTCTTTTGTCATGGTTCAATCTAGGTTTATGGCCACCTCGGCATTTTTATATGTATGTAAACAGTCTTACTTATCAAAACAACATGGATAGAATGTGCCAAATACTACACTGAATTTATAAATTTAAAATGACATGATTTCTAATGTACTTACAATTAGGAAAGCATGAAGAGTACATGAACTCATTGTCAAAAATTAAATTCCACATGATTAAATGGTAGATATATTCCTTAATGTAAAAGAGTCTAAAGTGTAAAACTCATTTTAAAAATTTACTCACTCCTATTGTTTGGGAAAAACACTGTGATATTGCTGTCTATTGTAGACATGAATAATTTAACAGCTCACCATGGTTTCAATTACAATCTAAATCCAGAGGTGGAATAATATTCTAACTAGCTCTCTAGGAGATCTATACTGTTTTGGGATAAGAATTCCAAACTATTCAAAGTAAAATCAATGAAAGCAAGAGAGCTACAGGTCTGGACCACAGGACAAGAATGACTTCCAGATAAAAACCAAGAGACAGAATTCAAGTCTCAGTTCCAACATTATAAAGTGTTTGGTAGTCATCACTCACATTCTCACAATAGGAAAAAATGCTGAGTAAACTGAAAGTCAATGACTTTACTGAAATCCATCAAAGATTTGAGTGCAAAACACAAACCACAGCCCTGAAATCTGGAGAGACAAAGAATACAGAGAATCAGCTTAAATGAATCAAAACCACTGGAGGAAGTAACTGGTTGTTATTTGTTGTTATGTTATGTTACGTGATGTCAAGTCGGACCCAACTCATAGCGACCCCTCCTTGGGTTTCCAAGGCAGTATCACTACGGAAGTACATTGCCCCATCTTCCTTCCGAGGAGTGGCTATTTGTTGCTAGGTGCCATTAAGTCAGCTCGGACTCATATCAACTGTGTACAACAGAACGAAACACTGCCCAGTCCTGCACCGTCATCACAATCTTTGCTATGCTTGAACCCATCTTTGCAGTCACGGTGTCAATCCTGCTCATGGAAGGTGTTTCCATTTTTCACTGACCCCTACTTTACCATCTTTTTTGAGGGACCGGACCCTTCTGACACCATTACCAAAGTAAATAAGACAAAATCTGGCCATTCTCACTTTGAAGGAGCATTCCAGCTGCACTTCTTCCAGGATCCTTCTTCTGGTAATCCATGATATTTTCAGTATTGTTCACCAACACCACAATTCAAATATATCAACTCTTCTCCCTTCCTTCTTATTCATTGTCCAGCTTTCCCATGCATATGAAACAATTGAAAATACTATAGCTTGAGTCGTGTGCGCCTTAGTCTTCAAAGTGACATCTTTGCTCCTAAACATTGTAAAGAGGTCTTTTGCAGCAGATTAGCCCACTGTAATATCTCTTTTGATTTCTTAATTACTGTTTCCATAGGTGTTGATTGTGGATCCAAGTAAAATGAAATCTCTGAGAACCTCAATCTTTTCTCCATCTATCATAATGTTGCTTATTGGTCCAGTTGTGAGGACTTTTGTCTTCTTTATGTTGAGGTGGTGGTTGTTGTTGTTGTTAGGTGCTGTTGAGTCTACTCCAACTCAAGTGACCCAATGTACAACAGAATGAAATACTGGTCAGTCCTGCTCCATCCTCACAATCCCTGCTATACTTAAGCTCATCGTTGCAGCCACTGTGTCAATCCATCTTGTTAAGGGGCTTTCCCTTTCCTGCTGACCCTCAACTTTGTTGTTGTTGTTGTTATGTGCCATCAATGTCGGACCTAACTCATAGCGACCCCTCCTTGGGTTTCCAAGGTGGTATCACTATGGAAGTAGATTGCCCAACCTTCCCTCTGAGGAGTGGCTGATGGGTTTGAACCGCTAGCCTTCTGGTTAGCAGTCAAGGGCCTTAGGCACTACACTACCAGAGCTTCTACCCTCAATTTTACCAAGCATGATATCCTTCTCCAGAGAATGGTCCCTCTGACAACACGACCAAAGTAGGTGAGATGAAGTCAGCCCATTCTTGCTTCCAAGGAGCATTCTGGCTGCCCTTCTTCCAGGAAAGATTTGTTCCTTCTTCTGGCAATCCATGGTTTTTTCAGTATTCTTTGGCAATACCACAATTCAAAAGCGTCAACTCTTCTTCGGTCCTCCTTATTCATTGTCCAGCTTTCATAGACATATGAGGTGACTGAAAATACCATGGCTTAGGTTAGGTACACCTTAGTTTTCAAAGTGACATCTTTGCTTCTTAACATTTTAAAGAGATCTTTTACAGCAGATTTGTCCAGTATGTTGAGGTGGCAGGAGCACTGAAATAGTTAATTTTGACAAATTGCTGGAGGCAACAATTTCAAAGTTAAACTTTAGTCAGCCCAGTCTTAGGGGAAAACCTACACTTTCAGGGGCTTTACCCTCAAGCATCCGCCAGGTTTTAATAGGGAAGTTCAGAGAAAAATCCCACCTCTCTCTCTTAAACTCCATGAAATATCCTTCCCTGGTTGTTTTGGTCTTATGAACCAAAGATTTTGTTTTGTTTTGTTTTTGCTTTAGCAAACTGTCTACTGTCCAAAAGTTTAACTGTGGAATGTTTGATAGTATATTTTATCATGATTGACCTAGTAAAACCAGACACTCTTTTTGTAGGTTCTTGGTTGTAGGTGTGGGTGGGAAGAGTTGTGTTACATGAAAATGTACTATTTCCTCCTATAGTACTCGTGGTCAACAACCACTACCTCACTGCCTTTCCTTCCCTGAAATCTTCTCCTGTTCAGTTGTAGAAAGGAATACATTTATTATAAGTGAACTGACCTATTTAAAATGCATCAAACTATTACATTTTTAAGGACTTGTCAAGACCAGCCTTTCTTAAAAAAAAAAAAAAAAGTATTTCATGATCCAATGGTTTCAATTGCAGAAACTTTTATTTCCCCTAAATTTAACCTCAATAAATTATTTGCTAGTCGACTAGAGTATTCCACTTCTAATTCTGAGCACTGACTCATTTCCTTGGTTAGTTCTTTTCTATGTAGATACAGACACTTTGCTCTAAACTGAGTATGTATTATCATATATTTAAAATAAAAATATATTAGTGTCTTCCTTTCCCTCTTTTGTCTCAGTCATAATTTCCAATTTTCTACTTCTTTCCCATAAGTTATATAAAACAGTCTGCCAACTTTTCTCTCATCAAAAACACATACACAGAAACACACATGCACAAAAAAAAAAAAAACCACAACACTTCAAATCTCTCTTCTTGATTTAGCTAAGATGGCTTGGAATGTAATAAATCACAGCACACTGGAAGTATATTCCCATAGTGTAATTTCACAGACTAATTTGATTTGCTTCAGTAAAGCCAGGCTCAATGCTGCTAAGTAAAGCAGATAGTCTCTCAGGTAAGGTGAACCAAGAGTAACACCCACTCAGAGCAAATGAGGATGATTTAGTAATCAGGGCTTCGAACCACTTCATTCTGGTCTGACCCCCTGCTGGGAATTTCTATCCTAGATATAGTAAACCAGAATTTTTTATAGCTCCCCAGGCGATTCTTACTTATATATTGAATGACCTTAAGAATCACCTAGGAATCTTGTTAAAATGTAGATTCTGATTCAGTATATCTAAGGTGGAAATGCAAATTATCAGCAGGGGCTCAAACCCAAGTGAACAAGATTTAAAGCCCTGTTAGTAATTTTCTTTGTAAATTACATAATGTATAAACAGTACTCATAATATATATCAGTCCCATTAGCATGAACCTTTGATAGAGCTTCATTTGATTCTTGCTCTGGCATTACTAGCTATATATTACTACCATTAGTTTTTCTCAACACAAACCTTTATCTCACAGGAATTTCCAGAGGATTAAATTGCTCATCATATGCAAAGCCTGGCACATATTAGCTGCTCACTAAAAAATAATAGTTTCCACCATACCTCCCTCCGTTCCTCCTATCAGCCCTCCCTTCCTTCTATCCCTATCCCTACTTCCTTCTATCCCTAGTAGATTGGCTCTCTGAAAGTCTTAAATACCAAGTAAGCAGACAAGTGTGTTTTGGATCTTAATTAATTTAACTCAGATACTGTGATAAGAAACATTACATACCAAAATATTTCTCACTTTCTTGGAGGCATATATTTTTTTTTCAACCAGCATATTCACTAATACATCTTGCTACCTCCCTTACCAAAATGCTTACTGAGAGAACATAGTAAATATTCCCAAAATCATAGAAACATTTCAGATGCAACAAGCTGCTAGAATCTGGTTTTCTTGATCAAAGAGTAGTTTTCTTATGATTCTCTGGTTTAATGTAAGTCTAATGAGGCGAGACGTCTTAAATCAAATGATCTCTTACTAATGCTAAACCTCCAGGGCCCCATGAAGTTACCAATAGCCTCATTGCAATCCTCAACACAAGCATTATGGAAAATTGTCATTATGAATTGTATTGATGCTGTGATTAAAAG
>NW_006922546.1:231121-231790 GCF_000298275.1 Orycteropus afer afer
GGGACTCTGAATCTAGTTTTGCAAAAGCCTGAAGGACAGCACTTCATAGGACAAATGGCTGTCTTTTATGAGAAAGTCTGACTCACTGGAATGTCTTTCGGTGGGCAAATGGTTAAAAAAAAGAAAAAGGTCAGCTACTAAGGGAAAGTTTAGGGGTTTGAATCCAGCCAGTTGTACTTGCAAAGAAAACCTGGTGATGGATCTACGACCAAAATACCTGCCACTGAAAACCCTAGGAGCTCAGCTCTACTCTGATGTACATGAGATTGCCAAAAGCTGATGATGACTTAGTGACAATTTGTTTTCATTTGTTACTGGTATCTAGACATTGTCAATTTATGTATTTTATTCCAGATGTCCCAGGCAGAGGAACTCTCAAAAATCACTAAGTGTAGGAGAAAGAATACAAAGGGGCAAGGAGTATAGTATTTATTTAGAATCATAATAGTTTTATTTTTTTAAAATCTGATTATATTTATTTTATATAAATTATAAAGATAAATGCATTGAGTGGAAATTTAAAATATCTCTACATAGCACAGATAATGTACTAACTTCACCCTTTCATTAAATCTTTTTAGGAGGAAAATTATATGCTGATATAGAAATTTCCAGCTAGAGAGATTTGATATAACATTTTATCATATCCATTGACCCTTCATTCTTAAT
>NW_006922546.1:233390-236896 GCF_000298275.1 Orycteropus afer afer
GAGGAGTGGCTGGTGGGTTTGAACCACCAGCCATCTAGTTAGCAGGCAAGTATCTTAGCCACTATGCTACCAGAACTCCTAAGAGCTAGATACTTCAAATTCCCTTTGACATTGAAAACTTATGCTTATTTCCCTTCCCATTTTTTTCAGTCAACAACAACAAAAATTGTCCTTTCCTCAGTGAGAAATTAGAAAAAAACTTGACATTGTATGTTTAATCGTAATGAAGAACTGAGTCTCATTTTTAACTATAACTAAGAAAATCAAAGTCAAGATAACAAATCCTAACAGTATCTTATCATCTTTTTTAAAAATAGATTGGGCAAGTTCATTTCCTCCGAAACCTCCTACATCTCTGCACGCATGTAGATTTGCCAATCAGGACATGCAAGGGCTATTAGGCTCAGCTTCGCACACAAACATGGGAAATACAACTCTGGCTCTTGATCAAAAACATTCTCAATGTGCTCATGAAACAGAAAGAAAAAAAAAGGAAAGAAACAATCTTCCCAAGCACTGGTCTTGTTATTACCTGATTTTCAATTCCATATGTCAAATAGAATCCTGGAGCGATCAGATATAATACTGGAAAGAAAGTACATTACAAGGTGAAAAAAACTCTTTTTTAGTCTGATGATAAGACTGGGTGAACAAATGCCTCTTTTCCTTCTCTAATTCTCCAGTAGGGCTTCCTGCCTGAAGGTAAAGGTGTAAATTACAAATAGAAGTAATCAAGTACCCATGTGTCTCTCTATTAGTTTGTGGCTACCCAGCCAATTTTAAATGAAATGTTCAGCTATGTTTCATATTCTTACTTCTAGTGAAAAGGAAAAATAAAATAAAATAAAAAAATGATAGGTGTACTTGTGTAAGAGCTACAGAAGTAGTATCATCACAATCCTGAAATGTTTTCATTCAAAGAAAAATCTGTGGTCAGTCATCTAAGTGTGTCATCAGATCAAAATGATTGCTTAAAGAAACAGAAAGAAAGAAAGAAAAGGAAACCTCCAGGTAATTGGAAGAATTTTTTACTTTCCATTTGATGATCTAGTAAAATAAGGATGGTGCTGAAATCCATTGCTAGAAAGAAATGGTTTTTAATGAGAAGTGAATTACAGTCTGGAGTTTTTTACTTTCAAAAAAAGTTTAACAACTACAATATTCATTATGAAGCTTTAGGCTAAGTTAGGAATTTCTGAAATTGCTTAATTTGGGTATGTGTGCCAGGCCCTGCCTCACTTGCAGTCTTACACAATCAGACTTTTTTAGAAATGTATCTGGTCTCGATGAATGTGTCCAATTACAGCAAATGGTTTGAACCAACAAGATGAACACTACATAACCTTAGTTCTTGGAAGTATTAGTTATTGATTGTGGGTTTGGGAAAAGAGGATGTGAAAAATAGGATGTTTCATGTGGTAATTTTATTTCTATTAGGTTATCTTAAAATTCCAGTTTAAAAAATATCAGAAATTAAGTTGTACTAATCTAGAGAGGGCTTTGGGAAACATGCTCATTCAAAATTTGCCACAGTTAGTCACCATGGCTCTGTTTCAAGTTTAGAATGACTTTGAGAACTGCTACAATCATAGACTCCACAAAGAAACCAGAACATATGGTAGGTTGATACCATGATCTCGTAGCCAACTCTCTTTTCAGTAAAATGCTCTAATCATATTCTATTTATTCTTAGTAAGTACTCTGGGGCATTCCTGTTCACCACTTTCATCTTCTACTTTGCTTCTGTCAGATACTAGCCAAGTGTAGTATGTTTTGTCATCTAGGCTAATAAACCTGAGTCAGAGGATAAGGTCTGACCAAGAAGTCTCAAGATCTTGATGGCAGAACTGGTATCTAATATGCAGGGATCAAGTGCAGTGAAAGGCAGTGGCCAAAAATGCAAGAGAAGTAGGGGTCACTAATTATTGTATGCTCCTTGAAGGTAAGTCTCCTGTCTGTATTGTCCACTGTGTATGACCAGTGATACTATTGATCACCAGGAAACACCATTGTCAATAAATATTTCTTGAGAGAACAAATGAATAACACTCAGAAGACAAAAGAGACGAGGAAAAAAAGAGCACCATTTTTCACTTTCTCACTACAAAAACGCTAGTCAAACTACATATATATCATAACTTTTCTTCTTAGAGAATCAAGGAAAATAATAGTTATTTTTACAAATCATGTGAGCATGGGATAAAGGATACATAACACTGTTGACTCCTGTTTCCTTGGGTAAACATTACTCTATTCTCCAGTGCTAGGGGTTGAATTGTGTTTCTCAAAAAGATATATTGAAGTCTTAACCCCTCATACCCGTGAATGTGACCTTATTTGGAAATGAGGTCTTGCAGATGTGATCCAGTTAAGATAAGGTCATAGTGGATTAGGGTGAGCCTTAAATCCAATGACAGATGTTCTTCTAAGGACACAGTGGCAGACTACCCGATAAGCAAGGTAAATACAGGCTTATTCTGCTTACTAATCTGTAGTAAGCAGAGAAATTAAAATATATGTCCACACAAAAACTCATATCTATATGCACATATGCATATATTAAAGCAAATATATGCATTATGTTATGAATGTTCACAGCAGTATTATTCATAACAACCAAAAAGTGGAAATAATCCAAATGTCCTTCAACTAATGAATGGATAGATAAAGTGTAGTGTATCTGTACAAGGGGATATTATTCAGCAACAAAAATAAGAGGAAGTACCAATACAGGTCACATCATGGATCAATCTTGAAAGCATACAGCTAAGTGAAAGAAGCCAGTCACAAAGGAAAGGGAAAGTAGATTAGTGGTTTCCTAGAGTGAGAAGGTGAAGGTTTGGAGATGATAGCTCAGGTATAGCTTCTTTTTTGAGCTGATGAATGTAATGATGGAAAACTGATTGTGATACTGGTTGTACAGCTCTGTGAATATACTAAAAGCCATTGTTTTACATTGTAAATGGATAAACAGTACAACATGTGAATTATACCTCAATAAAGGAGTTAACAAAATTTAAAGGACTTTCAGGATGCTTGTTTATTGCCACCCTTCACCTATACAAGACTTGCATTCTCTTTTAATGCAATGAAATTAGTAATGCCCAAAGAGGACCATGTGTATGTAGACAAGGGCTCTGAGTTAGCATAAAGTTGCTGAAATTTCACAATTCAATAGAAGTATATGTATAAAATATACACATACACATATTTATGCACTCATAGCTATGCACATATATCTATCTATTAAAGAAAATAGCCTGAGCTACTGTTCAACAAGTTGAACATTCTCTCTCATTCCAGTCAATCACAGCCAGTTTTCCCACAGTCTCCCTAAGGGTTTTATGACCAGGACCAATTAGGCAGTATTGCTTTATTGGATTGTTAAGGCCTGCCAACAGTTTGGTAAATTACACAGCTGTCACATCAGTACATGAATGATAGTCAGCAGAAAGACAATAACAGTAACAAAAGCATCCAGTGTACAAATCACACCATCAAGAAGA
>NW_006922546.1:237131-239030 GCF_000298275.1 Orycteropus afer afer
CTCGGAAGGAAGGTTGGGCATTCCTACTTCCGTAGTGATACTGCCTCGGAAACCCAAGGAGGGGTCGCTATGAGTCAGGGCTGACTCGATGGCAAATAACAACAACAACAACAACAAGAACTTTTTCATTATGGAGATCAGAGCCAACAAAATATCTAATATATAAATATCACTGACATCCTCCCACCCAAGATATAGATAAAGAGAGACACACACAGAAACATATGTGTCTCTCTTGCTATAGATCTGTAAAATCAACTTGAAAGTCTTTGTTACAATTTTCTTAATCTATAGTTTGCTATATATGTGTTCATTTCAGTTCTCTGAAAAACCCATTGTGGATGGCATGACAGGAATAAACATTCAAGGAATTTATTGGGAGAAACAACGGCATGAGAGAAAATGGAGAGGGCATCAGGAGAGGCTAGGAGAGTCATCAGACAAAGAAGCGAGTGAAGAAGAGAGGGAGGACCAATTGATTGAAAGCATCTGAGGCTATCAAGCATTCTAAGGAAGTTTTGGAACAGCTACTGGGAAGTTGAGACAAAGTAGCTGTCAGAGGAGGCCCAGTCTCCCAGGAACAGGTCTGCCTTAGTATCCCTGCTGTGCTTTGTCATTGACTGGGAGCAGTCTGTGGGAAGCATGTCTTCAGTGTAAATGTGGACCTGGCCTTCAGAATACAGTAGCTGGGCGCTTGGTCAACAACACATCTGATGTTGGAAGTCTGTGAGATATACTGTCATGACCATCACACTATGGTTTCTCATAAGTATCACACATTCTTCGGAATGTTTACACAGTGAAAATATCTAATGCATAAATATTTTCAAAAGCAACAAAATATTTATTAATACTTAATGTAGTAGTAATTAAGTTAACATAATGCTTATGTTCGTGAACATTTATTAAGTATGTTAATTTGATATGCACTGTACTAGTTCATCTATTTCTTATCATATTTCTTTCATATATTGATAAAGATATAAAGAAAAATCTCAGAAGGAAGATGGAGCGATCTACTTCTGTGGGGATACTGCCTTGGAAACCCAAGGAGGGGTCGCTATGAGTCGAGTCCGACTCAATGGCACATAACAACAACAACAACAACAACAGAAAAATATATATTAAGTGCCCATTTTATTCAAGGCACTCTAAGACCACACTTGCTCCTTCACAATATCTCAGTGGTTTTGTACTGATATCTATTACATGTCATCCATACATATTTTCTTCTCTCCCCTCCACTTCCTTCATGCCCTCACTGCTAGACCACAAAGATTTGACAAGGTGGCAATTTTATCCTTCTACTAAAAACAATATATGCAATACTCCAATATATGCAATATTCCACATTATTGAATCATTTTTTAAATAATAATTTTCAACTGCAACGTTATATAGTGGCTGTAACTATCACAGAGCCTTTGCTAGGATCACGCCACATTTCAAAGATCTCTTACATAACCGATACCCTTTTGGTTAAGATTCTATTCTTTCATTTTTTTTTCATCTGATTAGTTATTGAATATTTTAAAATTTGGATTCAGTGAAATATATTATTGGGATCAACAGTATAAAAAAAAATGAGAAACAATGTGTTTTCATATCCTAGATTACTGGGCCCTTTGTGAAGTAAAGATTTTGAACAGTGACCAATGAAGTGTCTTCTTGCCTATTAAGTATTAAGAACAATAACCATACATTGAGAAGCATTCATCCTGGACTGAGACTCCAAACAATCTGTATTTGAAAAAAATGCTTGTACTTTTCCATTATGTAGACTGTTAAGCTAAAAATAACATAAAAATCCACTGCTATCAAGTCAATTCTGACTTATAGTGACCCTATAGAATTGTCCCATTGGATTTCCAAAGCTGTCCATTTTTACAGAAGCTGACT
>NW_006922546.1:239130-241433 GCF_000298275.1 Orycteropus afer afer
GTTAAGCTAAAAATAACATAAAAATCCACTGCTATCAAGTCAATTCTGACTTATAGTGACCCTATAGAATTGTCCCATTGGATTTCCAAAGCTGTCCATTTTTACAGAAGCTGACTGCCTCATCTTTTTCCTATGGAGCAGCTGGTGAGTTTAAACTGCCGACCTTTTGCTTAGCTGCCGAATGCTTGAACGATTGCAACACCAGAGCTCCTTAAAGATAATACAAGGTGCTTAAAATGTCTACATATTATTTTGTGTACCTATAGATAAGTCATATCAGTATGTGAATAAGTTAAGACTTGAGAGATCAAAAGAATGTGACTCTATGTTTACTAGCATGATTCCTTAAAAGACAGACATTACTTTCATGAATTTGTCACATGCCTGTAAAGTGTCTGTGTGTGTGTGTGTGTGTGTGTATGGACCCACATATACGCACATGCATGCACCCATGCATATTTTGGTTTGGGTTTGAGGGCTGTTCATGAGGGCCTGATTGAAGATCAAAAAAACCACACCAAGCTTGCTGCCGTTTAGTCCATTCTGACTCACAGCGACCCCTCCTTGGGTTTCTGAGGCAGTATCACTACTGAAGTAGATTGCCCAGTCTTCCTTCCAAGGAGTGGCTGGTGGGTTTGAACCTCCAGCCTTCTGGTTAGCAGTCAAATGCCTTAGGCACTAGGCCACCAGAGCTCCCTGATTTAAGCTATCTTTGTTAAAAAGTTCATGCAATGTCCTTTGGATAGCTAAAACACCTACAGAATGATGCATACTTTCAAAATAGCAAGTAAATTCCTTTGATATTTGAAACAGAAGTTGCTTTCATAGATTTGATATACTGGGTTGTACATATCCATTAATCTACATTACTCTTTTATATTATAAGTGAGTGTGAAGAGCACATGGTAGATTACCAGAAAGGTCTGCCCCTTAGCAGGTGTGACATAGGGCAAGATATTTACTTAACCTCCTAAGCCGCAGGTTCCTCACCTTTGAAATCAAGATAATAATATCTACACTGAAGAGTTTGTGAGAAGATGAAATCACATATACAAAGCACATGCCCAAAAATTCTCCAGCCCATATGCAAAACCTACATCCATCACTGTTCAGGCAATTCTCACTCATAGTAACCCTATAGTTCAGAATAGAACTGCACTTAGGGTCTTCAAGACTGTAAATCTTTACAGAAACAGACTGTATCATCTTTCTCCCATGGACTACCTTGTGAGTTTGAACTGTTGACCTTTTGGTTAGCAGCTAAGCACTTAATGACAGTGCCACCAGGGCTGCTGCAGCCCATGTAGGGTTCTAATTAATGGTAGCTATTAGTATCACTAACAGTTGGCTCTAAAATTGTTTTCAAAACTAAAAGTGGTCAAACAAATCCCTAAAATTTAATTTTTAAAGTTCAACATGAATTTTTGTTGCCTAAAACTATTTTATGTGAATCCTAATGGTCATCTGGCAAGTGTGCAACAAGATGACAAAGAGAAATTGCAATGATGAGAATATGTTTATCATTCACATAGTGTGGGATGGCTGTAAGTTTGCTGTAGAGAAGCTGCTTTCCACCCACCATCCCCAAACCAATCATTTTAAATTAAAGGACCATGTTTTCTCTGAAAATATAAGTATGGCAAAAGGGAGAGTGTCTTTTTATTTTATCTTCTGTGTGTGTGTGTGTGTGTGTGTATAAAAGACACTCTGGGGGTGCAGTGGTTAAAGCATTTAGATGCTAACCAAAAGGTCAGTCGTTCGAACCCATCAGCTACTCTGCAGAAGAAAGACGCAGTCTGCTTCCATAAAAATTTACAGCCTTGGAAACCCAATGGGGATCACTATGAATCAAAATCGACTCAATGCCAGTGAGGTGGGGTTTTTTTGTTGTTGTTGTTGTTTTTTAATATGATGGAAGAAGAACCATTGCAAAAGCCCTGAGAAATGTTCTTGCTCTGGCCAAAGAAGAGCTGGAAGGACAGCATGGTTGGAGTGGAATAGACAAGCTGAGGTCAGAGGCCTAGTTTCACAGGGCCTGCTGTAAGCAATGGTTTTCACTTCACATGAGGTAGGGAGCCACTGGAAGTTTCAAATAGGAGAGTAATATTATTTGACATGTCATTTAAAGGAATCATTATGGCTCTTCTGAGTAGCTAGACTGTAACAACAAAAGTGATAACAGAGACTGAGTTGTTGGTTATTGGGAAAAACCTAGGCAAGAGACAGGGAGGTGAGCAAAGGAAATAATGAAGAAGGGCTTGGATTCTGCATATATTCTAATGGCAGAGATGACAGGGCTTGTA
>NW_006922546.1:243403-245001 GCF_000298275.1 Orycteropus afer afer
ATATTCAAACTGTGTTGCAACTATTTCCATGTAATTCCCTGGACCCACCAAAGAAAAAGATTAAGGTAATTTTTCAGCATTGTCCAGCTAGCTTACTATTGGCTATCTTTCAGAACTTTAGACTGTTAATAGAAGCAGTTAATAGAATTTGAATAAATTGGGAGGCAGTTTTTCATAGTTATTGATGTCTAAGGGTAGACCCAAATACTATTCCATTCTCCAAACCATAATGATACCAATTGTAATTGTGTTCAGAATATAAAACAATGTATTTATTTAAATAATATAATTTAGCTACATTGTAATATGATTAAATATTATGTAAATTTATGGAATAATGACCATGAAGGTTGTTGTTTCTGTGAAAATAAAGCTGAATGCCTTGGAAAGATTCATTAAATATAAACTACCTAAAAAGTTGCTATTAAATTATATGTGGTTAAGATATCTTCAAGGAGCCCTGGTGAGGCAGTGGTTAAGTGCTTGGCTACTAAATGAAATGCCAGCAGTTCAAACCCACCAGCCTCTTCTAGGTAGAGAAATATGGCAGTCTGCTTTTGTAAAGATTTACAGGCTTAATCCTAGGGTCACTATAAGTTGGAATCAACTTGATGGCAATGGGAATGAGAAGATATTTTCAAAAGATTTAGGAAAAAACTTTATGAAAATATTCTGCAATCAACTTGCTTTACTAGTATTTTATGTTCTCATTCCACTTTAAAAGAAAATAATACATAATGCATTATGAGTATGGCCTATAAGATAACAATTTGAATCTTCAATTAAACATCCCAGATTTAGAGGAAGCTCTTGCCTTACTATCAAAATGCTGATAAATGGAGGTATATTTTTATGGTTGGGACCTCTGGTAGCATAGTGCCTAAGGCATTTGACTACTAACTAGAAGGCTGGTGGTTCAAACCCACCAGCCACTCCTCGGAAGGAAGGCTGGGCAATCTACTTCCACAGAGATATACCACCTCAGAAACCCAAGGAGAGGTCACTATGAGTCAGATCTGACTCGACAGCAGTGCATTTGGTTTGGTTTGATTTGGATCCATCCCCACAATCATTGTTTGAGCCCATTGTTACAGCCACTGTCTCAATCCATCTCATTGAAGGTCTTTCTCTTTTTCACCAATCCTCTACTTTACCAAGTATGATGTCTTTCTCCAGGGACTTGTCCCATCTGATAACATATCCAAAGAACATGAGACAGAGTCTCACCACACTCATTCTAAGGAACATTCTGGCTGTATATCTTCCAAGCAGATCTGTCCATTCTTCTGGATGTCTGTGGTATTCAATATTCTTTATAAGCACAACAATTCAAAGGCACCAATTCTTCTTTGGACTTCCTTATTCATTGTCCAACTTTTGTACAAATATGAGATAATTGAAATTACCATGGCTTGGATCAGGTGTACCTTAGTCCTCAAAGTGACTTCTTTGCTTTTGAACACTTTAAAGATGTCTTTTGCATTTGGTTTGCCCAAAGCAATATGTCATTTGATTTGACTCCTGCTTCTGTGCGTGTTTATTGTGGATACAAGTAAAGTGAAATCTTTTACTATTTAAATCATTTCTCAGTTTGTCTT
>NW_006922546.1:247506-248595 GCF_000298275.1 Orycteropus afer afer
ATGCTTACAGTCCTGTCGAGGTTCTCAAGAACAAGGATAAATAGACATGCTTATAGCTGCCATCTTTACCTTGCATAAATCTTGAAAGAAAAGCTTTTCTCACTTTGCCAATGAGTAAGATGTTACATGTAGGTTCCCTGTATAGACATTTTGATTAGTTTAAGATATTCTCTTTCTTTCATAGATAAACAAAACCAAACTCACCGCCATCGAGTCAGATTCAACACATGGCAACCCCTCCTTGGATTTCTGAAGCAGTATCATTATGGAAATAGATTCCCCAACCTTCCTTCTGAGGAGTGGCTGGTGGGTTTGAACTGCCAGCCTTCTGGTTAGTAGTCAAATGCCTTAGGCACTATGTCAGCAATTCTATGTGTAAACATATATGTATATATACACATACACACATTATATATATATATATTTTATCAAATATTTTTCAGCTTTCTATTAAAATAATCAGGGTATTTTTCTCCTTTAATCTATAAATGAAGTAAATTACATTGATTGATTTACACATTTTAAATAATCTTCCATTCTTGAAATAAACCCAACATGCTTGTGATAATATTACTCTTTTAAAATATTATTGGACTATTACGGGTATATTTCATTTAGTATTTTCACATCTATACAAATGAGTGCGAATATTCTATAATTTTATCATTTTTTCTGTCAAAAATTCAGATGTCAATCTAATTGTGGATCCTTCAAATTTAATCTGTAGAGTTTTTTTTTTTTTTTTTTTTTTTTCCCTGGCTGATTTTAATAATTTTCTCTTTAAACTAAGATTTGACTATGATGTGCTTTGGTGAGACACTCTATTTATTTATCATTCTTATGGTTCATAAAGCTTCTTAAAATTGTGGGAGATACTCAGTTCTCATTTTTTCCAATATTATTTTTGGCCCATCTATCTTTTCTTTTATGCTGAGACTCTAATTGATGTTTATTAACTTGATGTTTATTAACCTTCTCAGTGTATCTTTTAAGGATTCTTAGATTTATCCTGATTTTTTCCTTCCTTCTATCATTCTGTTCTTCATTTTGGACATTTTCTTCTGAGCTAGTTTCCATTTCACTAATTCT
>NW_006922546.1:248695-250211 GCF_000298275.1 Orycteropus afer afer
TGTGATATTCTCAGTTTTCAGCCAAAATCCCTCTAACATCTGCAGTGATATCTTTTGTTCCACATCTTCTACTGAATTTGGCTTAAATTTTGGGCAGTTCCCTGTCAATGTATTGCTACAACTGTTCTTGAATTATCTTCAGCAACCCTTTACTTGCATGTGATATTATTTTTTTTAATAATTTTCATTCTGTGGAATCACTTTTCTTTGAAATGGGCACATATAGGAATCCATACATGAGCTTTATATACCTGTTTTTCCATAGTATTATAAGTATTGTAGATGATATTCCAACCAGTATGACAGAGCTCAGACCAATTAGAGTAGAACACTGGCCAATCAGAATTTAAGCCAGTTATATGTAACTCATATGCTAGGTGCATACTTGTATATACAGCAGCATCATTTTAATGATTAAATCATCTTTCATTCATGCAGACAGGCCACTTTATTTTCCCATGACACTACTCTTAGATTTAAAGATTGTTTTCTTTTTTCCCTCCAATACTAACAATGTTGTAATATGAGTATACATTCTATAACTTTCTGTTATTCTTTTGAATAGAGAATTCATTCTTTTCTTTATGACAAAAGAAAGAATAAAGAACAAGAGGAAGACAATTGTATTGTCAATCATTGTCCTTTTTTACTTCGCTTGGCTGCCCTCTTGTTTATTTAGTTAATTATTGAATTTTTGCATCAGAAAATAATAGCACCAAATGATGCAAATAAATCCCTTGGCTTTTATAAATTCAACTGTATTTCATAAAATCCAATTTCATATATATAGCAGCATTCTAATCTCACCAACCACACTTTCTAAAATTCTCCAGATAATTCTCAAACCTCAATGCTTTAGCTATGAATAATTACAGAAATGAAGTAAAATGTATATTACTTTTTCCCAAACATGAAAGGCAGAATGTAAATTTCATATTACTTAGTATTATTGCTTTCTATGCTTGAATCATGGTGTAAATACTGTATTGCCATTTGAAAATACCATTGCTGGCAATAGGCAAAAATTTGTCTCATGGCATCTCAGAGGATTCAATGAAAATTCAGTTTCTACAAGAAATTAGCACTTTGAAGATTGATTACCTTCCAAATTGTACCAGAATGTACTTGATTTTTATTCAATACATAAATACCATTTTAAAATGCATTCCTAAAACATTTATATAGTCAAGAATTAAACACTGTTTCAGGCTATTTTTTTTTTTCCTACCAACCATTTTTAATTCACTGTAGCATGTAATTTGAAAGCTCCTAAATTTTGTACTTTTTTCAAAGTACAAAGTACAAAGTACAAAGCAAAAAGAATGCTGCATTTTTAAAAGTGTTCCTGCTAAGAATTAATACATTGAATAAGTTTTCACTAATCTCTTAGCACAGCACACTAATTACAAGCCAAGCCAAAACAAAACAACCAACGAGTTGCTCGCAAGTCCATTCTGACTCATTGGACCCTGTGTGCTTCAGAGAAGACCTGTGCTCCATTGGGCTTTTAATGGCC
>NW_006922546.1:250676-255010 GCF_000298275.1 Orycteropus afer afer
ATACAACAGTACCAAGCTAGAAATAATGAAATCCAAGTTCTCATTTACCATTCCTGGGCTTTCTTGATTGAATCCTCCTGCCTGCGACCCCTTGTGCTGAGTTGAAAACCCAACTCTCTGTTACAGAGTAGAAACATATATATGCTAGAAAGTAAGAAATTTTATTTCTCACAATGCTGAGATTTCATCACATGCTACAGTTAGTTCTCTTTTCCCTACAATTTGCATTAAAAGTAATAAGAGGTCCAATCTGCCAGAAAGTGAATGGGCGTGGCTAAATTTAAATGAGTAATATTGAAATAGCCAATTAAAGCCTTGTAGAAAGTCTTGAATGTCATTGTACTCTCAGTGATGTACTCAAGAAAGCTGCTTCAGTAGACAAAGTCTTGCCCATCCACTGCCCGCAGGTCTCCAATTTATTCTGAGTGAATTTCTCATATCTCGAATTACATTCTTCCCATCTTTTACCAAGGCATGGAGAGTTTCGTCTTTCCCATCTGTGCTACCTTTCCATTGGTACATTTTTCTTTCGTTCTCATCCAAAGCAAAGAGAAGTGTAAACTGAAGTGATTGGCATTTCAAGGAATTACAGAGATCACACTGAGCTGTAAGGTACCTTGTGAGCAATGGAGTAACCTCAAATATAGAAACACATTAGCAATTTTGTCCCTTGCCAAGAGTACTTAGTTTTCAAAATGGAATCTTAAAGACTCTTTGTACCCTGCATGACCCTTCATTTCTGGGGTTGTACTGGAAGATCATTTAAAGCCATCTAGCTAAACTGTATAATATTATAATTATACTGTCACATAAGAAGATTTCACACAAAATTAATGAAATAAAATTCACCTCTGAAAAGAGCTGTAGAAGCTTAGAGCACTCTCCTGGGGTGCACTTTTTCTATATCAAATCTGTCTTTAAAAAAATAATAAAGAGGAAACCTCAGATCATAATGTAGTGTACAATTCAAGAAAGCAATTTTGCAAAATGTTTTCCTCTGTTTTGTTTTCTTTAATATGGAGATATTAAATTTCTTCTACTCTCACAAAAACAGAGTATTGTTCAATTAAAACAATAGAAAAATTATAAAGAGAAAAATAAAAACAACATAATCTGAAAATCCATATCTAAAAATATTCATTACCCCTTACTGGTCTCCATACAAAGTAGAAAAATGATTAATCGATTCATTTGGAATTCCAAAACTCAATGTGCTCTCTCCAGATATAACAGAATATTTTTCTACTTTTTTCAGTTGCTGGTATGAAATTTATGTATCTATTGTTAGTTATAAGATGGAGAAAAATAAAATGAACACGAGTGTCAATCAAGCAGTAAAACTTCAACATCGGGTTAAATTGTTTCCTCCTCTAAAGTTGAGTCCCCTTGGCATTACTTTTAAATAAACAAAGTGAAAAAAACCTTCAAAAATACATTTGCTCTTTTAAACTTGTACTATTCTTTCTTGTTTGGAACTAACATTTTTTTCCTCCTCCATTCTCCTTTGTTTACCAACATTTTGTTATGCAATTTATTCATTTATTCAAATACTTAGTGTATGTTACATTCCCAAACACATAGTCTTTGGACTTTATTCACATTACAGAACTGAACGAGTATAGAATTTTCCACAAAAGAAAGACTCAGTGATGATGAATTTCATTACTGTTGCACTCTCTAGCCCAACTGGAAAACAACTTTCTCTCCTACTGCTGTGGGCATAGTGCTCACAATGAACAACAAACTTAACCCTTAATAGATTGGCTGTGATTCTGTAATAATCCCTCCATCTCTGTCTTTCTAATATTAACACCATACTTATTTCACAAATACTTGACAATTACTTACTGAGCTCTTATTTTGTCAACGATTATTCTACTTTACTAGGAATGAGGTTAATTTATCTATGAACTATCACACTTAACAAAAAATCTGCCCACCTTATACATAACAGACTCAGGCTTAGCACTAGGAATACAAAAGCGAACACATCATTTTTCCTGCCCTCAAGAAGCTTAGAGTACAGTAGCTTCCAATATATAATTATTTTGTAATATAAAGATTATTTTAAATATAAAATAATTTTGAGTACTGCCAGGCATATCAGAGTATCTGCATTTCTATAAGAGAAAATACAGTGAAAGTTAAGTTACTATGAAATCATGAAATCAGTATCTCTTTAAATTGATTTACATTTGATTCACCATAGCAGTTGTGTATATATATACATATATATATATTTATATATATACATACATATATATGTATGTAAGTATATATATAAAAGACTATATACATGTGAAACATAATACTGATTTTATTTGTGGAAGGGCTTAAGAGCCTAGTTTTTCAATTAGACCATCTAGCATTTGAATTTCAGATGTGCCATCTACCTGCCAAGTGACCTTGAACAAATGATTAAACCTCTTTAAAATAGGAAAATGAGTCAAATAATAATCTCTACTTAGTGTTGTTGTCAGGTCACAGAAGAGGACACATATAGGTAACTAGGAGAATGCTTGGCACATGTTGTTTTTGATCACTGTTATCTTCTAAAATGTACATTATTAAGTTTACAAACAATGAGTGGGGAGTATTTTGAAGTCTAGTGAGTAAGGGATTCAAATGTCTAACTCCATTGTATTCTATGCAATATTTTGAGCAAAGCCCAAATATCAATTAGCACAAGGTTTCTCCCTTCTTCCTCCATGTGGGTCTCAGGCGTGTGTCAGAAATAAAAATAGTCTATAGACAGCCTGGGGTGGATAACAGTGTTACCAACAATGGACATCCCTACTTCAGCTGAGAAACAAAATGGAGTTCAGTGGTAGAATTCTTGCCTTCCATGTGGTAACAAGTTTAATTCCCATCCAATCCATCTCATGTCCACCCACCATCCATCCATCAGTGGAGATTTGCATGTTGCTAATGGTCCAATTCTATGTTGGGGGCCCAACAAATGGCAGCTAACAACAAGAACTACAATGGAAGTAAGTATAATCTCTAGTAGAACATGGGCTTGGTATTTTTCAGTATTACCTAGAATAGTTCCTAGAACATTGTAGGCTTCCAATGAAAATTTATTGAATGCATTAACTGTTGCCAAAATTTGAGGATAAAATGAAGGAAGGAAAATGCCATTTCAAACCCCATATGTGTGAATCAAGAGCCACACAGAAGTATTCCATCTAAATTTGAGGAAATACACAACATGTAGAAAAATTTTCCCCACAACACACAGAAAAATCCAGGTGGCTATCCACAATTGCTCCTTTCTCAGCTTTATTCCAAAGTTTTGATTGTGCCATTTGTCTTCAGCTATGACATTTTTATTACCTGTTCTAACTTCATTTTTCTCTTATTTTCATTAATTCATATCATCAGTTTAGCTCAAAGAAACCATAGGATTGTGGGCAACAGGGCAACCTTAGAAAATACAACCGTAACAGTTGAATTGCCACGAAATGCACAAAATATCAAGAGAAAATGTGTGTGTGTGTGTGTGTGTGTGTGTATCAGCCCACACACCAGAGAAGATCTTAACTTAAAAGTTGGTCATAAATCTTAAAATATGGATGAACTCCTTTTGTGAAAAGAAATATATGAAAAGGAGTAAAATGGGATTCATTTTGAATAACAATATACTTTGACCTTAATATTCCCATTTCCACTTCACTTTCCCGGAACACACAACAAACGGCACTTAAAAATGCATTTAACTCCTCTCCAGAGAGTATTAAACTTTTAAAGCATTAAAGAGTGTCTGCCAATGAAAAGGAACTCATCTACAACTTGAAGACTAATAATTGCCTTCCCACTGAACTCTAAGATTCAAAATTTCATTTCTCTACTTTCATATTGCATTCAGCATACCTGTGAATTAACTCATCATGATATCTCACATTTAAATTTCTGATTGGTACAGCATTTCTTTCTTTTGTAGTCAGTGATAAGAAGGACTCCGAATTTTTCTGTTACTCACTCTGTCTCACAGTTTGCTATAAAGGTCATTGGAAGATCACTGTCTGAAGTTAAGACTAGCAGGAATAAAGAAAATACCTGACTTTAGCGTTCTTCAGTGCCAGCTTCCCAAAATGTTGCTGATGAGGATGGGATGTTTCCTAGGTGTCGTTCAAGGACTTTTAATATTTCAACTGAAGGTCAGCAGTATGACTTGTAAATCTAACAAACGCTAGAGTGTACCCGCTGGAAACAGAACTGGAACACAACGAAAAAGTAGCAAAACTTAGAAAGGTGTTGGTCTGCAGAAAGATAACAGTCTGAATTTGTCTATGACTCAGGCATTTTATAGGATAAAGAGTATCCAGACCCAA
>NW_006922546.1:258754-268770 GCF_000298275.1 Orycteropus afer afer
GCTGCCAGCAGGAAGATCAGCAGTTCAAACTCACCAGCCATTCAACCAGAAAAGGATGTGGCGGTCTGCTCCATAAAGATTACAGCCTTGGAAACCCTGTGAGGCAATGCTACTCCACCCTATAGAGTGGCTAAAAGTCCCACCTGACTCAATGGCTATGGGTTATACGTATGTGTACATATAAATATGCATACAAATAAAATCACAAGCACTTATGTGAACCAATCAAAATAGCATGGGATAGTAATGTTACACATAAGCAGCTAATCAAAAGAGTACGATTGTCACTTCTTACAGAGGGTCCAACAGCTTATTCTAATGGTCTTGGCTTCTAGCTGTAATCTGTTCCATCATAACCACTCCAAACTGACAAAAAATCTTCTCACTAAACATCCAAGAGAGAATTGCTTCACAGAAAAAGTTCACTTCAAACTTACATAAAGCATCTCTCTTACCTTCTAATTATTGATCAATTGGCACCTGTGTAGTTTGCAGTAACTAGAAGGTCCCTTCCTTTAGCAACATTAGGTAAGGCAAGGACTAGCTCTTCTGTTTGCTTGCTTTGACTTCCTTTTCATTCCGAAGCAAATATTTGTGGAATATGAAAATAAAATAAATAAATAAATAAACATTGTATTAAGAAAATCCTAAGACTCTGGATTTATTTTCAGTTTTCAGGCTAACCTAATAGCTTCCAATGGAGGAAAGTTAAGAAATAGTAAATTAGATTTTGAAATTCAAAACCAAGCTATTCAGAGTCTTCAAATGTAAAATGAGGATTACTCACATCTGTAGGTTCTTCTCATGAGGATCAAATACGGTAATTCATTAAAGTACTTTCTGTAGTTCTTAGCACATTGGTCTAAACAAAAGTTCAGCTATTGTTGTAATTATAATGTGAATTACAACATGTGGATTTTCTAATGTGTACATACATAGAAATTATTGGTTGTCAAAATAATTAATTAATATGTTTCCCTCACATTTTCAGAGCCCCATTTTTTGTAGGGTCCGCTTTGCTCCTAGGACATCCCCTCTGAGAGTCAGCTGATAGTGAAAAGAAAATTTACTAGGTATCAAAAGATCTGGATTCAAATCCCAACCGTGACGTTTGTCAGCCATCAAACTTCCTAAAAATCAGTTTCTTATCTACAGACTCTGGATAATACCTACCTCTCAGATTTTTTCATGAGTAGTGGAATAGCACCAAACCAAACTCACTGCCATCCAGTTGATTCACTCATCGCGACCCCCCCCCCTTGGATTTCTGAGGCGGTACCTCTACAGAAGTAGATTGGCCAATCTTTCTTCAGAGGAGTGGCTAGCGGGTTTAAAACGCCAGCCTTCTGGTTAACAGTCAAATGCCTTGGGCACTACGCCACCAGCCACCCCTCCGAAGGAAGATTGGGCAATCTACTTCCATAGCGATACTTCCTCGGAAACCCAAGGAGGGGTCTCTATGAATCAGAGGGGTTGCTATGAGTCAGAGGGGTAGCTATGAGTCGGAAAATACTCCCTGGCAGTGAGGTGTTTTTTTTGTTGTTGTTGTTGTTGTTTTAATGAGATAGCACCTCTATAAGTGCCTAGCTCTATGGGCAGGTGGGCATTGAAAAGAAGTTGTAAAACTATGCCCATTTCAAAGATCATGATACTGACATTTAGAGAGTTGAGTGTCTTATAGCTACTTAACAAGGAAGTGACAAGGCTGAAAATAGAATTCAGCTTTTATGAATGTCTAATCTGGTACTTTTCCAATGGACCATATAGTTTAAGTTTGCTGTTTTGCTTTGCTTTGTGTTTAAGAACAACCTTTAGAATGAAAAGATATACCAAATTCTATTCAATATGTTCTAGGTAATTCAGCAATCATTCTGTGCCTCAAACACCCAAACAGAATACTAACTACTGATGTATAGGAATAAAGATATAGCAACATAATATTGTACTAAAAGAGTCCTTTTTTAAAATCAGAATTTATGCCACTTATTGAATATATGAGGGAAAGAAGTCTGGGGCCATTCAGAGACTATATGGAAAATATTTGTCAGTGAGCTGAACATGTGAACATGTGCTAGAGGCTATAAGGAACCTTGAAAGTCACCGAGTCCCATTATCAGCCTATTTACTCTTCTTGTGGTTGTCCCTCATAAAAGTCTTGCACAATACAAAATAAAAACACTTACTGAAGCATATCAGTTAAGTAGGAACTGAATTTAATAGACTTCAAAACCTCTCAAAGTGCTATACAGTTTAATGAAGATTATTGAAAGAAGAAACTTAATAGCTAATTGAAAAAAATGGCTAAAACCATCCTCAAGCACAAAGAAAATGTTCTCTTTTTAATACATTCTTAGCTGTGAAATTATAATCTGTGGAGTTTCAAAATGAAACAAAAATAAAGTTTCTTGATCAAGCAATTATATTGTAGCCAGCACAGGGATGATCAGACATTATATATTTTTCCATTTGCTGAGAAGACCATCTGGTTAAATTGGGGCAGCTGAATTTACCTAATAGCTTTTCACAAGGAGGCTGGACTGTACAAATGAACTGTCCTTCATGCCTCACTGCTTAGGACCCTCATTTTCTTGACCTTTCACCTCCCTCTAAACCTGAGAGCTGGAGCACACCATGATTTCATTATAGTAGATTAGATGTCACAAGCTGTTGTGATCTGCCAGCCAAGTTTAGCAGTGACATTGCAAGTCTTCGTGCCACTCTCCAAGAAATCAATAATGCCTCCCTCTGCAGCAAGATCCTAAGCTCACATTACTTTGTCACATTTCAAAGCAAATGGCAACGCATGTGGGAATGAATAACAGATAAAAAGCAAAAGAGTATGGAAGTACTGGCAGTGTTCAATCCAAGGAGGATGAATTAAGATCCTGTAAATGAGTGTCTAAGGAGCCTGGTGGCACAGAAGTTATGCACTCAGCTGCTAACTAAAAGGTCATCAATTTGAACCCACCAACCTGGCTGTGGGAGAAAGATGTGGCAATCTACTTCCATAAAGATTTAGTCTTGGAAACTCATGGGGCAGCTCTACTCTGTCCTACAGGGTTGCTTAAGTAGGAATTGACTAGCTAAGAATGGATTTGAATTTTTATTTTTAAGTAAGTTTCTAATTACACTCTTCCTAAAAGTCTTTCAGGGGGGCATTAAGAGTTGTTTACATTTTTAAACCTCAGAAGATTGCACCATCAGGATTTCAGATTAGCAAATTTCTCATAAATGGTGATGCATTTTAAAGTAGAAAACCTGTATCTGAAGAGGTAAAGAATTCGTACATCCTGGGGCAGAGTTTTAGAAGATAAGGAAGTCATTCTCTGTTTTACTATAAATTATAATGATTATATAATGATTATTGCTAATATAATCATTGGTCTTACTATGATTTCCAATTCACAGGTAAAATAGACACAGCAAGCAGAGCAAAGTCTTCTGAATGGTTTAATAGTCATGGGAAAATTTAATTTCCCTCCATTCCCCATCTTAACCTCTAAAATTATCTATTGTGGGGGTGAAATAAGATAAACAGTATAAATCATGGGTCATCAAATTCATCTGTATACCAAATCTGGCCCACAGCCTATTTTTGTAAATGAAGTTTATTTGGACAAAGTCATGCCCATTCATTTAAAAATTATCTATGGCTGATTTCCTGTGATACCTGAAGAGTCCTATAGCTCATACAAAGACCATATGACCTATAAAATCTAACATAGCCTCATTTGGCCCATTACCCAAAAATTTACTTGATTTTGGCTCAAGTGATTCTGATTTTATGTATCTCTCCCTTTGCACAAATGATAATAGCAAAATCTTAACTAAGAAGGCCAGACTAAGCTCTACTCTAGGGTTTGTTTGACAAAAGAATTATTTGCTAGAGGGTGGGGTAGATTTCCAATAAGCAGATAGGGAGGGAAGTGGAAATAGAAATAAAATATATTTCATTCTAATTATTTACCGAGCAATGTGCTAGGCTCTTTAAACAACATATTAGTTTCCCATTGCCATTGTAATGAAATTCCACAAAGTTGGTGGTGGCTTAAAACAACATACATTTTTTATCTTATAGTTCTGAAGGTCAGAACTCAGCAACGGGTCTTGTGTCAGTAGACCTGCATTTCTCCTGTAGATTCTATAGGAGAAGGCTTCCTTGTTTTTTCCAACTTGTAACTGCCCGTACTCTTTGGCTTGAGGGCCTCCCTTCCCTCTTCAAAGCCAGTAATGATCTGTGGAGTCTTCCTCATGCTGCCTTGCTCTTCCACATTTAGGGACACTTGTGATTACACTGTTCCCACCTAAATAATCCAACTAAACTCCCCAATTTAAAATCAGATGATCAGTCATTTTAATTTCACTTGCAACCTTAATTCCCCTTTGCCATGTAGCCTAACATATTCACAGGTTGCAGGGATTAATAGGTGCATATCTTCAGAGGATCAATATTCTGTCTACCACATGCACATTCTATTATTTAATGTCCACAGTAATCCTGTAAGAGAAATATAATTATCTTTATTATATAGATAAGAAAACTAAGGCTCCAAGAGACTAATTAATTTTCTAAGCTACTAAGCAGTAAAATGAGATTTAAATATATTTCTTTATGACACCAAAACCAGATCTTTCTCTCATATGCTAAACGAGAGTATTCTCACACACAAAATATCTCCATTAGTTCCTCAGAAAGTATCTGGAGTAGAGATCATTGCATTTATCTGAAAGTGATTTCTCTCCTACTTTCTGACAAATCATGAATGTGCCAAGAATATTTATAAACAGGTACAAATTATCAACCTTGATAGAAATTGATTGTCTTAACTCCAGTTTATCAAGATCAACTGGACATGATGACATCCATCAAAGACAGTTCATTCAGATTTCTTCACTGATTTCAGGAATAAGTCAGTTCCCTTATGAGCATAAGATATGTAATGTTGCTGTTAGGTACAATTGAGTTGATTCCAGCTCATAGGGACCCAATGTACAACAGAATGAAGCACTGCCTGGTTCTGTGTCATCATCACAATTGTTGCTATGTTTGAGCCCATTGTTGTAGTCACTCTGTCAATCCATCTCATTGAAGGTCTTCCTTTTTTTTCGCCGACCCTCTACTTTACCAAGTGTGATATCTTTCTTGTCCCTCCTGACAACATGTCCAAAGTATGTGAAACAAAGTCTTGCCACTCTCACTCATAAGGAACATTCTGGTTGTACTTCTTCCAAGATAGATTTGTTTGCTCTTATGTCAGTAGTACATAATATATATAATATTCTTCATCAACACCGTAATTCAAAGCCATCAATTCTTCTTAGTTTTCCTTATTCATTGTTCAGGTTTCACATATTTATGAGATGACTGAAAATACAATGGCTTGGATCCTCAAAGTGACTTTGCTTTTTAACATGTAAAAAGATCTTTTGCAGTGAGTATGCCCACTTCAATACGTCATTTGATTTCTGGACTACTTCTAGGCACATTGATTGTATATCCAAGTAAAATTAAATCCTGGACAACGTCAATCTTTTCTCCATGGGTCATGATGATGTTAATTGGTCCAATTGTGAAGATTCCTGTTTTCTTTATAGGTAGGACCTCTGTTGATGTGAGGGTTAAAGCAAATTCAGCTGCTAATCAAATGATCAACAGTTCAAACCCATCAGGCTCACCATGGGAGAAAGATGAGGCAGTCTGCTTCTGTAAAGATTTACAACCTCAAAAATACTCCATGACAGTTCTCCTCTGTCTTATAGGGTCTAATCATACATCTCAGTTGACTCAATGATAGTGGGTTTGGGTTTTTTTTTTTGGTGTTATGTTGAGGTGTAATCAATACTGAAGGCTGTAGTCTTTGATATTCACCATAAGTGCCTTAAGTCCTCTTCGGTTTCAGCAAGTAAGACTGTGTCATCTACATGTTACTGGTTGTTGATGACTCTTCCTCCAGTTCTGATGCCATGTTCTTCTTCATCTAGTCCAACTTCAATTATTTGCTGAGCATACAGATTAAACCCATATGGTAAAAAGATACAACCCTGACACACATCTTTCCTGATGTCAAACCACACAGTATACCCTTATTCTGTTCAAACAACTGTCTCTTATCTATATATAGGTTGTGCATGAACACAATTAAGTGTTCTGAAAGTCCCATTCTTGACAATGTTATCTATAATTAGTTATGATCCACACAAATATCTTTGCATAGTTAATAAAACACAGGTAAACATCTTTCTGGTATTCTCTGTTTTCAGCCAAGATCTATCTAACGTGAATAATAATATTCTTCATTCCATGCCCCCTTCTGAAGCTGGCTTGAATTTCTGGCAGTTCTCTGTCAATATACTACTACAACTGTTTTTTAATTAATTGCCTTCAGCAAAATTTTACTTCCATATGATATTAAAGGTATCATTTGATAATTTCTCATTCTGTTGGATCACCTTTGTTTGGAATGGCCACAAACAAGAGATCTCTTTCAGTCATTTGGCCAGGTAGCTAGCTTCCAAATTTCTTGGCACATGATGAATAAGCATGTCCAGTATTGTATCCATTTGTTGAAACATCTCAACTGATATTTCATGAGTTCCTGGAGCTTTGTTTTGCACCAATGCTTTCTGTGCAGCTTGGACATCTTCCTTCAGTACAACTGGTTCTCAATCGTATACTACCTCCTGAAATGGTTGAGTATTGACCAATTCTTTTTGGTACAGTGACTTTGCATTCCTTCAATCTTCTTTTGATGCTTACTGCATCGTTCAATATTACGCCCATAGAATCCTTCAATGTTGCAAGTGGAGGCTTGAATTTTTTTCTTCAGTTCTTTCAGCATGAAAAATGCTAAACATGTTCTTCCCTTTTGGTCTTCCAATTTCAGTCTTTGCATATTGGTTTATAATACTGTATTTTGTCTTCTCGAGCTGCCCTTTGAAATCATATGAGCAAAGATACATGTGGGCCCAAAAATACAAAACAGGTTAAAAGTAAGTTTTAGGACTGATACCAATATAAAGATACTGGCCTACCAACCCTTGGCTAAGTGCATCACCCAGGCAATAACTGCAGTAAGCATTAGACACACTGTACAAGTCAATCTGTGTAGAACCAAGCTATGACTTGCTTCAGGATCTGAGCCAAAAAATATAGTCATAAGTTCCTATTCAATGTCAGAATGGTAACAACTAAGTTTCCAATTACTTGCTCAAATACAAACTTGTTAATATTTGAGGAAATACTAATAACTCTCTCTTCAGATGCCTTTATCTAAATTATTCAAGAACAAAAGCCACTGACCAAAACGAAAAGTGTTGGTCCTTCCTCAAAATTTCAGTGTCCATTCAGTCTACTTGGAAGGACCAAAGCTTCTAAAACTGTTGAAAATTGGATATACACAGTTTGAAGGCCAAATGTTCATTGCTAATGTGAGGTGTTTGCTGATCTGTTTTCTGCTAATGTAACAGTGGTCCTCTAGGGCTTCTAAGGCTATAGCTCTACAATGTCCATCTCATTTCTAGTGAGCACCTCTATATCATAAATTATATTATAAAGGGCTTTTGTCATGCCATAGAAGATCCCATGGGCATAGGAAGCTATTGGTTTATATTAATATAACTTAAGGACACCATTTAAATATACTTTCCAGAGAAGAATTCACTCTGTTGTATTGTCTTCATTTTAGATAGAAGAGAGTGACACAATTATTAACTAGAATTCTTTGGATATATCATGGACTTCCAGAAGAACAAACAAATTAGTCTTGGAAGAAGTACAACTGCTAGGAGGTGGAACTGATTCAATGGCACCTAATAACAACAGTGATATTTTAGATCTTATCAATGATTAGCTGAGAAGATCTAAAATAACATTATTGTTATTGTTCTGCCATTGTTGGTTCCAGCTCCTAGTTCTAACTCTTAGCAGCTGTACTTTTGAGTTGTGGAGTTGGTAAAGAATACTGAAAGCATTGAGGACTGCCAGAAAAATGAACAAATCTGTCCTGGAAGAAGTGCAATTGGAATGCTCCTTGAAAAAGAGCATGGCCAGGCTTTGTCTCACATACTTTGGTCATATTGTCAGAAGAGACCATTTCCTAGAACAGGATATCAAGCTTGGTAAAGTGAAGGGTCAGCAAAAAGGGGAAGACCCTCAATGAGATGGATTGACACAGTAGCTGCAATGATGGGCTCAGGTATACCAAGGATTGTGAGGCTAGCAGAGAATTAAGCAGTGTTTCATTCTGTTCTGCACAGAGGCCCTATGAGTCAGAGCCAACTTGATGGCACATAAAAATAACAACTAATCATTGAGAATATTATCCTCTTTTCCTTAGGGAATTGAGACTAAAAGAATGCCTTATCATAATATTAAGGAGAATTCCTTAATCAAGGATTAAGAGAACAAATTGTGATCCTACCTATTCCAGTGTTCTTTCTAGGTATATCAGGTAAGGAGCATTAATTCACAAAATTGTGCCCCAACAGGGCTAAGTCTCATAAATTATTTGGAAGGCCACTAATGGTACATTTTAACATTTTTAATTAAAAAATAATTTTGGAGTTACAAAAATGTTTCTGAGTTCCAAGATGGTAGAATAGGCAGAAAAGCTACACAGACTCTCTTCAACAAAGAGAAAGAATTGACAGAGATACAAAAGATAATCCTGGAGCCCTGAGCTTTGAAAGGAAGTATAAAGAAGGGTATTAGGCACCAACTAGTGCAAAAACCTGAATGAAAACAGAACCTAAGAACAGGCTCCATTTGCCAAGGACAGCAGAGACATATGGAAGGGAGAGAATGGGATAGGAGACAGGGGGTGAGTGTATAATTGCCACCAACTAGTGAATACAGAAGCACAGCACAGTACCCATCTTACATAGATAACATACAAACAAAACAAAGAAAACAAAAATTGTGGGAAAGTCATGCCAACATATACTCACCAACTAAATATAAATACAAAAACATCACAATGTCTATGAGACAACAGAGCATCACAGTCTACACAAAGAAGCAAGATAAATTAAGAGAAACAAGGGACCAAGATACAGACCCAAAACACATCTCTGAGGATGATGCAGTATTGGAACTCCCTTAAAAGGAATTCAAAAGAATCATATTTAGGTACATCCAATGAGTTGAGAGACAGAGCAAGGAAAACATTGATAAAATTGAGGAAAACACAGAGAAAGCCCTAGAATAATTTTGAAAGACAATACAAGAACAAAATGATAAAATAAATGAAAAATTAGAAATGATACTAAATCTACAGGCAGAAATCCAGAAGATTAATACTAAACTTTCAGGAATAGATTACACATTGAAGGGCAAAGGAGTAGAATTGAATCAATGGAAGAGAGAGTTAGTGAAATTGAAGACAAAATACTCAATACTCCTTTGGAAAGGGGTTGATAGAAAAAAGATCAAAACAAAATGAAGAAAGCCTAAGGTTCATGTGAGATACCATCAAAAGGAATAACTTACATGTAATTGGAATTCCAGAACAAGAAGAGACAAATAAAACCACAGAGAAAATTGTCCAAGATTTATTGGAAGAGAATTTTCCTGGCATTAAGAAAGATGAGAATATATCCATTCAAGAAGTCCAATGAACTCCAAACAGGATAAACCCAAAAAGAAAATCACCAAGATATATCATCATCAACCTCACCAAAACCAAAGACAAAGAAAGAATCCTGAAAGCAGCATGGGAAAAACAAAAAGTTACCTACAAGGGGCAACCATTAAGACTAACCTTGGATTTCTTGGCAGAAACCATGCATGGGAGAACACAATGAGATGGTATATATAAAACCCTGAAGGAAAAAAAATCCAACCAAGAATTATATAACCAGCAAAATTGTCCCTCAAATATGATGGTGAAATTAGGACATTTCCAGATAAGCAGAAATTAAAGGAATTTGTTAAAACCAGACCAGCCTTACAAGAGATGGTAAAAAGAGTCCTTTGGACAGGGAACCAACAATAGCAAACAACAACCAACCATTAACAT
>NW_006922546.1:269455-270814 GCF_000298275.1 Orycteropus afer afer
GAGATACCATCTTACCCCAGCACTGATGGCAAAGTTCAGCAAGACAGAAAATAACAAATGCTGGCAGGGATATGGAGAGATTGGGACTCCTACACACTACTGTTGGGACTGTGAAGTGATACAACCACCATGGAAAGCAGTATGGTGATTCCTTAGAAAGCTGGAATTGGAGATACCATTTGACCTAGCAATCCCATTAGTAGGTATATATCCTAGAGAGGTGAGAGCCAGGACAAGAGCAACTATATGCACACACATGTTCATTGTAGCCCTATTTACAATAGCAAAAAAAGATGGAAACAGCCTACATGCCCATCAATGGAAGAGTGGATGACCAAACTATGGTACATACACACAATGGAATGCTATGCAGCACTAAAGAATAATGTGGAGTCTGAAAAACATTGCATAACATGGATGAACTTGGAGGACATTATGCTGAGTGACATAAGTCAATCACAGAAGGACAAATATAGTATTAGTTTGTTGTTGTGGAGGGGCAAGGAAAGGTTTACATATAGAGGGAACTTTCTTTGTTGCTTGCCAGGGGTGGAAGGAGAGGGGAGAGAACACTGCTAAAAAAAAAAAAAAAAAGTTTCTGAGTTCCAGTCTGCCCATCCCATAGCTTCCCTTAATGTTAACAAAAAAAAAAAAAAAAAAAAGTTTCTGAGTTCCAGTCTGCCCATCCCATAGCTTCCCTTAATGTTAACATTTTACATAGCCATAGTACAATGATTAAAACCAAGAAAGTAAAATCAAATCAATATTATTAACTAATCTAAATATTTTATACAAAGTTTTCCAATTGTCCCACAAATGCCCTTATGCTGGTTTAGGACTCAATATAATCCCATATCACAATAGTTGTTGTTGTGTTTCCAGAGTTGTGATATGGGAAAGTTCTTTAATCTTTCTTTGTCTTTCTTAACCTCGACATTTAGTAGAGCGTAATCATTTCGTAAGATGTCTCAGTTTGGTAGTTGGAGTGTTTTTTTTGCTGTTGTTGTTGTTTTTTAATTAGATTAATTTACAAGAATATCACAGAAGTAGTAGTCACAAAAATGAGGTGCCCATTCTCAGGGCATCACAAAGAAGGTACCTGATGTTGACATAATTTAATTTTATCACTTCATTAAGGTGGTGTACAATAGGTTTCTCCACTATAAAGATACTATTTTTTCCCTCAGAAGGAAGATGGGGCAATCTACTTCCACAGTGATACTGCTTCAGAAACCCAAGGAGGGGTCACTATGGGTTGGGTCTGACTCGACAGCACATAACAACAACAACAACAATTTTTTCCCTATTATAATGAATCTTATCTTATGGAAAGTTAGTTTGGAGCTGTATCAGTTGGGA
>NW_006922546.1:271164-276637 GCF_000298275.1 Orycteropus afer afer
TACTCGACGGCAAAAAACAACAACAGGCAAGTCGGAAATCTGTAGTGCAGGCCAGCTGGCTAGATATTCTTGGACAGGAGCTGGTATTAATGTCCACAGGCAAAATTTCTTCCTCAATTTCTCTAGTAAGGCATTTTAACTGATTAGATAAAGCCAATTCATATAACCTCTTGTACTTAAACTCAACTGATTGCAGATGTTAATCACATCTATAAACACCTTATACTTTAGCCAATTGATACAAGAGAATATCCATCGCAGAGATTATTCAAATATTCTTTTTCTCCTTAAAATGTTGCCCACTAATTTTAGCATTCATCTATGACAGAACTTTTTCTACTGTTATTATTACTAGACCTGAACATTTTTCCTATATTTAAGGGACGTTTATTATACATATGCATCTATCTATCTGTCTATCTGTATATCTGTTTATCTATGTATATGTATGCATACACACTGTATGAGTGTGTGCATGAAATGTGTGCTCACATATTTTTATCATTTTTCCAGTGAGTTTTTTTTTTTTTGCCTTCAATTTTAAAGAGTTTTTCATATATTAGAATGTTAGTATTTTTTTCTTTTTTTTTTTTTTTTTTCCTTTAGCTATTTTCCTGGATGTATGTTGACACTTTGGGGACCTTTTTTAATGTATTTGTTTGAATTAGTTTCTAGCATCTTTCCCTTTCCATCTGCAGCACTCCCATTAGTATTTTTTTCTTTTTCTTTTTTTTTTTTCTTTTCCTTTAGCCATTTTCCTGGATATATGTTGCAAATATTTTCAGACATTTTATCATTTATTTTTTGACCATTTTATGCTGGTTTTGGTGTGAAAAGTTATTTTATATTTATATCATCAGTTGCTCACTCTTTCCTTTTATTGGCTCTGGATTTTGTAGCATAGTTAGAACATCTTTCCCTATACCCCAAAACCAAACTCACTGCCATCCAGTTGATTCTGACTCATAATGACTGTGTAAGACAGAGTAGAACTGAGCCCATAGGATTTCCAAGACTATAACCTTTATGAAAGAAGACTGCCATATAATAGAGTAGCTGGAGGGTTCAAAGCATGGTTTTAAATTGGTTAGTTCATTCTGGTTAATCTCTGGCTGAGAACTTGCGTTTTTATCCTACATGTATTGAATCAGAATTTACATGTTAACAAGGTACATAAGAATCATCTGGGGCTCTGTAAGTTTGCCATTGAGTATATGTCATTGGTTGCAGCCTCCCACTCCACCCCCCCCCCCCCCATTGTAGCAGTACTCATCTCACTTCCTCCCTATGTTTACACATTCCATTTATCCTTTTTTCCTATCTCTACCTGCCTTCTGAACTTTGTCTCTGGACAAATGCTGTCCTTTTGATCTCAAATGGTTGATTGTTCTAAGGAGTGCATATCTCCCTGGTGTTATTGTTCAGCATATAGATCTGTCTATTGTGTTGTTGAAAGTTGAACCAAGGGAGTAAATTCAGATTCAGAACTGAAGGGTGACTGAGGGCCATAGTCTCGGGCATTCTACCAGCTTCTATCCAACCAGTGAGCCTGGTTTTTCTTATGATTTTGAATTTTGGTCCACATTTTTCTCCCAGTTTATCCAGGACTTTCTACTATGATCCCTTTCAAAGCAGTCAGCAGTGATAGCAGAGAACCATCTAGTTCTTCTAGTATCAGGGTCACGGAGGCTGAAGTTCACATGGTCCATTAGTCCTTTGCACTGTTCCCATGTATCTTGGATTTTCTTCACTCTCCTTTGGTCTGATGAGAGAAACTAATAGTTGCACTCAAATGACCACTCACAAGCTTTTAAGTCCCCAGTTAATATTCACCAAAGTAGGAAAGTAGTATGTAGAACATTCTTTTCGTGGAATATGTTCTGCCAATTGACCTCAATACTGACTGAGACTATGAGCTTGAGCCCCCAGGCCTAGTAAATTATTCCCTGAAGGTGGCTGGTTGTGGCTAAGAAGTTTTCATAATTTTACTCCTTGTATGTTCTACATGCATATATTTGCAGCATATGTACTACATATATAGACATATTATCTGTCAAACCTGTATATATTTGTGGGTGTACTCCCATTAGCAATCTCACATCTATTCAGCTAGCATGTCTATCTATGTATTTACTTGTAGATTATTACTATTACTGTTATTGCACTAGTTTGCATGTGATAGTATTTACATCTGTTGTCTTTAATTCTTGGGTTCCCCCCTGTGTCTTCTCTTGCTGTAATCATTTTGTGCTGACCTCCTCCTTACTGTACATTGCTTTCTCCTTTATGCAAGTTAAAATGTGTCTACCGTCTAGTTAGCAATTTATCCCCCTTCACCTCTCACCCCTGGTAACCATCAAAGAATGTTAATTTCTGCATGTAAACTCTTCTTGACTTTTTATAATAATAGCCTCATACATTATTTGTCCTTTTGCTATAGACTTATTTTACTTAACATATGTCCTCCATGTTCATACATGTTACGAGGTGTTTCACAATTCCATTATTATTCTTTAACATTGAGTAGTATTCAATTAGGAACTCTGGTGGCATAGTGATTAAGGTATTTGACTGTTAACCAAAAGGTCGGTGGTTTAAACCACCAGCTACTCCATGAAAGAAAGATGGGGCAGTCTGCTACCATAAAGATTTACAGCCTTGAGTCCTCAAAGGGGGTCAATATGAGTTGGAATTCACTTGCTGGCAGTGAGTTTGGTTTGATTTGGTTTGAATATTCTATCATGTGTATATATCACAATGTGTTTATTCATCTATCAATGGGCACTTAGGTTGTTTCCATCCTTCTGCTATTGTGAATAGTTTTGCAATGAACAAGGATATGCATATATCTATTCATGTCAAAGCTCTTATTTCTGTAGGATATATTATGGCTACAAGTGGGATTGATAGAACATACAATATTTTTATTTTCAAATTTTTAAGGAAATGCCATACTGTTTTCCACACTGGCTATACTATTTTGCAGTCAGCAATATATGAGAATTTCAGTCTCTCCACATCCTCACCAGCATTTGTTTTCCATTTTGTTGTTTTTTAACTTTGCTATTAATGCTGTGGTAACATGATATCTCATTGCTGTTTTGATTTGCTTTTCTTTAATAGCTAAGATTGTAAGCATTTCTTCAGGTGTTTTTTGGCCACCTGAATGTCTTCTTCAGTGAGTGTCTCTGTTCTTAGACCCTGCCCATTTTTTAATTGGATTATATCTTTTGTTGTTGAGGTGTTGAAGTTGGTATAAATTTTAGAGATTAGTCTGTTGTCTGGCATATGGGTTCCAATTTTTTTCCCCAGTCTGTAGGTTCTCTTTCACTGCTTTGGTGAAATCTTTTGATACATACAGGTGTTTAATTTTTAGGAAGTCCCAATCATCTAATTTGTCTTCTGTTGTTTGTGCGTTTTTAGTTATGTTAGGTAATTTATTTATGTCGTATATTAGGGGCTCTAATGTTACCCTTATTTTTTCTTTAATGATCTTCCTAGTTCTAGGTTTTATATTTAGGTCTTTGATCCACGTTGAGTTTGCTTTTATTTGTGGTTTGACTTATGGATCCTGTTTTGTTTTTTCTGCAAATGGATATCGTTTCATCAGCACCATTTGTTAAAGAGACTATCTCTTCCCCATTCAATGGGTTTCAACCCCTTATCATGCATTTGAAAGCTGAACAGTGAATAAGATGCAATTGAATTATGATGTGGTGAAGAATATTGAATGTGCCATGGATTACTAAAAGAACAAACAAATCTGTCTTGAAGAAAGTATAGCCCAAATGCCCTTAGAAGCAAGGATTGTGAAAAATAAATAAAAGAAAAAGAAATTAGAAAGCTACATGGTAGGGTTAGGGTTAGTGCCTAAGGCATTTGACTGCTAAGCAGAAGGCTGGCAGTTCAAACCCACCAGCCACTTTTCAGAAGGAAGACTGGGCAATCTACTGCCACAGAGATACAGCCTTGGAAACCCAAGGAGGCATCACTATGTGAGTCGAATCCACTCAATGGCTGTGAGGTTTTTTTTTTTTTTTTTTTTCCGTGTGGTAGGCCTGGACAGTGCTTCTGCCTGCCAAGGAGATACTGGGGTGTGGGGTACCCAGTCTAGGGTGGTATTGTGCTCTGTCACCCACAAAGGTGGCAGTTACCTGGGTGCCTGGTCTGTGGTAGCACACTCTGCATGCCTCCAAATACAGAGGTGGTGTACAAGCAATGCCTGCTCTGCAAGCATGTACCTATGACCTCAGGTGGGACAGGGGTGGTGGGTCAGGGGTGTCACCAGCCACTGGGTTCCACACTTCTGGTCACCAGGAGAATATGGGAAATAAGAGGAAGAGCACACCTTTCTGGTCACCAGCCATAGGTATAGACAATGGGGCAGTCCTGAGGGAACAGAACTGATTATCTGGTACCAGTCCAGATCGGAACACTGCTTACAATTCAAAATATCTATGCTGTGCCCAGCCAGCTAACAACTCATCACTATGTATAATGCCTTATTTGCTGTTTTCATTCAGTTTCTTCTAATCGGTATTTGATCTATGTCTTTATCCTTTCCATTGAAGCTCGGGGTTCCAGGATTATCATCTATAACTGTTTCATTTGTTTTTTCAGGTTTTTGTACAGAGGCGCTGGGCCGCATGTCTGCCTAGTTCACCATCTTGCTGAATTACTTTTGTCAATTAAATTTGCAAATGATGTAGGTCTATTTCAAGACTTTTAATACTATTTCACTTGCCTGTTTATCTGTTTATGAGTCAGTACCATCCTGGCTTAATTATTTTGCCTTCATAGTATGTTTTAATGTCTAATGTGATGGCTAGACTCATCATATTTTTGCTTTGACAGTGTTTTCTTGGCTATTTTTGCATGTTGATTTTCCACATGGACTCTAATATTTTTTCTAACTTCACAGAAAGGTCATTGGTATTTTCATTAGGTATATGTTAAATTTACAACAAAATAAATAACTATGATAGAACTGACATCTAAATAACAATGAGTTGTTCCAGCCAAGAACTGTGCATGTTATTATATTTATTCAAGTCTACTTTTCTGTCCTTTGGGAGGGCTTTAAAGCATTTTTTTTTTTTCTGTAATTGTGATGCACATTGTAAATGGTGCTATTGATTCCTGTATGTTGATTTTATATCCTGCTACCTACTGAATTGTTTTATTGTTTAAGTTACACTTATTATTGATTCTTTATGGTTTTCAAAAGAATCTATCATACAGTGTACAATTAGAGATATTTTTATTTCTTCTTTATATATATTTATGCCTCCAATATATTTCTCTCATGTAATTGCATTGGTTGATGGTGCTAGTATAATGTTGAATAGCATTAGAAATACTGGATATCTCTGCATCTTTTCTGATCTAAGTAGATATGCCTCTATTATTTTCTCATTAAGATATTGGTTTTATGACAAAGATACACACAAACACACACACATCAATAAATCAT
>NW_006922546.1:277507-287847 GCF_000298275.1 Orycteropus afer afer
TACTTTGTTGATGGAAATTGGTCTATTTTACTTTTTATTTTTAATAGAGTTGATTTTGGTAAACTTTATTTCCTTACAAAATTATCCATTTTATAAAGGTTTTCAATTTTTTTAAATATCAAGCTCTGCAAAGAAATTTCTTATGACTTTTTAAAAATTTCTTTTGTTTCCATGATTATTTTCCCTTTGCCATTTCTCTTTCTATATTTTTGTGCATTCTTCCCTCTTATTTGTGAAATTATCTAGTATTTTCCTCGCTTGATAATTTATTTTAAAATTTTGAGTTATTAATTGCATCTACCATTTTTTCTACTCTCTACCTCATCAAATTTTGCTTTTAGATTCATTACTTCTTTACTTATACTTTCTTTTCATTTACTTTCTTTTCAAGCCTTAAACTGAATATTTGATTCATTTATTTTCATTCTTTCATCTTCATAGATAAAAATATTAAGTGTTATATATTTATTTCATATCATTGCTTCATCAATTTCTGATGCTGTTTTCAACATTTTTCAGAAATACTATAATTTCATCTGTTAATTCTGTTTTATCTAAAAATTTCTTAATTGAAATATCCAGGTGGAGTAGACTTTTTGTATTTTGTTTTAATTAAAAACATCAGATTTTATTTCAAGTGTGTTGTTACATTTCTACTTTATGGAATTTACTGATGTTTCCTTTGGGACCCATTATATGATTTATTTTGCCTCAGCTTTTCTACATCTGCACATTGGTCTTCCATTCTCACTCTCATCTTTGCTTTAGTGTTAGATTTTATTTATATATATTAGAATGTTCACTAACAGTTCTTTTGCTGTTTTTGCAAGTCATCTTTTTGTTGGATATATATATCTCATTCTGTATAGATTTCTCAAAAGGGACTCATGGGCACAGAATTTCCTAAGTTTTAATATGTTGATTTTTTTTTTTCTTGTATCCTAGATAGTGTAGTGCCTAAGGCACTTGACTGCTAACCAGAAAGCTGGAGGTTCAAACCCACCAGCCACTCCTCGGAAGAAAGATGGGGCAATCTACTTCCATAGTGATACTGCCTTAGAAGCCCAAGGAGGGGTCGCTATGAGTCGGGTCCAACTCAACAGCACATAACAACAACACAACAACAGATACTTATAAGACAGTTTGGCTGGATATAAAATCCTGGGTTCACACTTACTTTTACTGAGCTGCTCCACAGTTGTTTGTTTTTCTTGTTTCTTTTATAAGAAGGTAGATGCTACTCTAATTCTTTTTTTCTTATATGATACTTTATCTTTTCACTTGGAGGCTTTGAAAATTTTTTATCATTGAAACCTACTTGCTGTGCTAGGATGTATCTTCAAGTTGATCATTCTGAATTAATTTTCCCAAATATCCAGCCAGTTCTTTAGAAAAAATCCTTCAGATTCAGGACATTATATTATAATTATGATTGATAAGTATTATTTCTGGAAACTTTTCCAGGATTATGATTTTAAACATTGGCTCTGTTCCATTGTTTCATTATTCTCCTTTAGGTAAAGAAACCTATTTCTTCTTAGGTTCTCTTCTATTTCCTCTGCTTCCTCCCTTTCTTACTTTTTTGACATTCAATCTGACACTCATTCTCTTGGTTATTTTTATGCTTTCTTCAATGCCTTCTATTTTATTTCTAGCCTACTTTGCCTTGGAATTTTATGCTTTATAATTCATTATCAAATAATTTTCTCCTTTTATTCCCTTACTTTCCTAGTTCAGTCAACCCTCTCTTCCTTATTTTTATTCATTCCTCTATGTAGATTTTAATTCTTGATTTGCGGTGGTTTTTCATATCCCCAAAGGCTTGTTTGTAATATATTTAATTGTTTGGAGTGTTGTTCAACAATATTCTTTAGTTGGCAGTTGTTTTTTGAGGGGAAGATTTTCCTCTATTGTGTCGGATTTCACTTTCTCATTTTTAAAAAATAATTTTATGAGTTTGTTCATCTTTTTTCTCTTAATTTTATGGCATTAGGTGTTTTTCAAAATCTCTAGTTTTATGGCACCCTCTTCTGTCAGTATAGAAAAGTGCAAGCACTTCAGTTGTTTGTTTGTTTTGATGGCAGGGGAGGGGCTACATGTCCTCTGATTTTTTTGTTCTTTTGTCTTATGTTGTTGTTGTTGTTATTTGCCATCGAGTCTCAATGCCCAACCTTCCTTCCGAGGAGTGGCTGGTGGTTTTGAACTGCCAGCCTTCTGGTTAGCAGACAAGTGCCTTAGGCACTATGCTACCAGATAGAACTCTAAATTTTCTCCCTTTGCTTCTTTCACCAATCACCACTCAACTGAAAAAAGGTTTATTTCTTCCCCGCCCCCCGCCCCCATTTTCTCTCTCAGTAGTTATGGATTTTAAAGATTGAGTGCATTTTAAGTTCCTTCCCTGTAGTTTGTGTTCTGATGTATCAGGACACTTCATTAGTATTCTCAGACTTACAATGAATTTAATCTTTCTGACAATGGTTTTCAGATCAACCTAATACCTACTGTTTTATCCTTTTCTCTTTCTGGCAGTTTCTCTGATTCTGCTTTGCTTGCTTGAAGCAGAGAGTGGCAAGGCAGGAAAGTGAGATCATACACTGGGTTTGGTGAGGTTTGTACTTTTTTACTTACAGTTATAGTGAAGTTAAGGGAGTCTCTATTTCATTTATACTGAGGGCATGGCTTTTAAGTAATTTTATTTTTCACTTCTTGTTGTTCTCTATTGTCTTTGCATAAAATATTGGAAGACACAGATCTAGACAACTATCTTTGGCTTTATGTATCAGAAGTTGTCACCTCTAATATTTTGTGTCATGCATGAGTCTTTTCCAGTATCATTAGAGTGTTGCCAAAATGCCTTTAGATTGTGGCAGATAAGGTTGAATTGCCTAGCAACAATTTAGGCTTTGTTCTCACATGCCTAAATCTGTCTACCCCTGCCACTTTACTTCACCTCAAAGCAGTGATCATTAATAGCTCAGAGGGAAAAAAAATGTTCAGTTGGATATGGCATGAGCACTTATACAAATGTCAAATTGCTCAGTTTCCAGTTCTAGCCAGAAATAAATGTTACCATTTACTATACTAAAAATTATTAGCAGTGTAGGTATGAATTTATCATGTCTTCGATTTCCTATAATGCTTTGTCTATTGAAAAAGAACCCCAAGTTTCTAAACTTAAACATACATTAGATCTGTGATTTTGTTGTTGTTGTTAGGTTGTTTCACAGAATAGCCAAGAACTTGAAAGGAGCATTTCTGGACACCAAATCCTTTCTTCCTTTTGTCTATGCATAGGGAATCCTCAACAAATATCTGTCCTTGATAGGCACTTTGCAAATATATGTCCCACTAGAGTAAGCAATGTATGGAAAGAAATGTTAAAATGAGACTCATTGTATATAAAAACTAAATCCAATGTCTTCTCCAAAGTTTATGAAGAAAAACATATCTGTCATGTGTGCTTGTAGAAACTTTACTTATAGAACTTCCTTTTGTGAATAATGAACAAGTGTTCAATAACCAAATATTGTTTATCAAGGTATCTGTGAAAAAAGTGAATAAATAAAATAAATGTATGAAACAAACAGTTTGCAAAGAAGGAAAATGAATATTGTGATAAGAGTAAATATTAACAACAAAACTAAGTACCTAATTACAAGCATTATAAAAACAATTAAATTTGAATGTACATTTTAAAAACTTGTTTTCACTAGAAAATCTTAAGCGTCTCTAACTTAGAAAATGTTTTTATTGCTAGTAGCTTCCCAAAGCCCATACCTCATACTTCCATTCCTAGAATCCCTGAGAATAAAAATTAAAATATAAAAATACTTTTTTTTTTTATATACACTGAGTGAAAAGAATCTTGATAAATAAATAGACGGATGGACAAAAGACTTTTTAGATTCAGGCAAATATTTGAAGTGACTATTAATCTTATTATCTGAAAAAATATGTGAAAAGTTTCATAAAATGATTCTTTCTTGGGATTTATAGGTTACATTGTCACATTCACATTCTATGCTAGCCCTCATTAGAGGAACCAGGATATGCAAAGAAAACTGTTCTTAGTCTGGCTTCTGAAGGATCCAAAATCCATGAACTTTTTATACATCAGTCTTTTTCTAGCAAAATCATTTGATTCTCATAGGCACAAACCAAAATTAGTTAAAACTGAGAAAAGAAAATCTAAACTAAGCAGATTTTCATGAATTTAAAACCTATCATACTCATTAGGTGCTATCAGTGACTCTTATTTTCATGGCTTAAAATTACTAATTGATAAAGCCTCTCATTAGGGTTACTAAGTACAGCCATGCTGGTTGTGCATTGCACACTTTGAAGGCAGTATTCACATAGAATATAAGGTAAATGGTACCCATGGAGTATGCAACACAAAACCTACCCAATCCCATATGCATTGTGCCTGTAATCTGACGACATCATCCAGTACAACGAAGTATGCATAGACTTGTGATGACATCACAAGATGGATCATTTGACAACAAAGAAGGAAAATTAAAAGAGAAAATCAGTTAATTTCAGACATGTCTGGATAAGACACTAAACAATCAAAACCAAAAATATAGATTTAGAAAAAAACTGGATATATAATATAATTACCTGTAAATTAGTTTTATAAACCAATTTTTGATGTTCTCTAAACAGCTAATCAATAATTACTTTAAATATTAATTGTAACTGGTTTTCAAAATACATTCACCCAATTGATGTTAAGTCTTCAACATGTATACTAGGATAACCTGTAACATGCCCAATCAGAAATAAACCTTGTTTAATAAATCCTGTACTGGAGGCTAAGAATAGTAGATGTTCTCTCATACTAATATAAAAATAAAAACAGTTTATTCTATAGCTATATAACTAATTAAATACCCATCAGCCACTCTTTGGAAGGAAGATTGGGTAATCTGCTTCCATAGAGATACCGCCTTGGAAACCCAAGGAGGGATTGCTATGAGTCAGAACTGACTCAAACAGCAGTGAGTTTGGGTTTTGGTTTGGTTTGGAAGCAGTGGGAAAATTGTGTGACCTAATAAGTAGAAATGTTCAACTTGAAGAATTTAATCAAGCCATTGAATTTGTACATGTAAAAATTGTTGAATTGGTGTATGTATTATTTTAAGTAATAAATTTTTTAAAAAAGTGGGAGGGTTTTGTATTTGTGTTGTTGTTGTTAAGTATATGAATATAATCCAAACTATTATATATAGAGAGAAGTACTTTCATGAAGTAGTCGAATGTTATGGCAGTGTAGTAAATTGCATGTTGTTGTTGTTGTTGTTATTGTTATGTGCCGTTGAGTTGGCCCTGACTCATGGCGACCCCTCCTTGGGTTGCTGAGGCAGTATCACTACGGAAGTAGATTTCCCAGTCTTCCTTCTGAGGAGTGGCTGGTGGGTTTGAACCTCCAGCCTTCTTGTTAGCAGTCAAGTGCCTTAGGCACTAAACTCCATGGTGGAATTTGCTGTGAGCTACTGAATAGCTCTTGATTATTAAAGTTATCCACCTGGGGTATTACTGTTGGGAGCAGCACAAAGTAATTTTCTGGGAAGTTTGCTCTCTCTCAGGTGTATAGAATTTTGATGTTAGGATTGGTTAGTTTGGCCACTGCCAGGTTTAAAAGGAGGTTGCCTAAAGGCAGAAGGAATCTTTCACCACCAGCTGAGAGATGCAAGAGACATGCATTGCTGAGAGAGAGATATGAGAGATATGCATTGCAGAGAGAGACACCAAAAGACGTGCACCGCTGGGAGAAAGACACACACTGCTGGGGGAAAGATAGAGAGACTGTCGGCTAAGACACAGCAGGCTGAGAGAGACTGAGCACATTCCTGAACTTGAATTATAGCCTGCTGCTTCCCTAATAAACCCCATAATCTGTGAGTTCTTTGTGGCCACTGTAATGAAATATTGGACCCAGCAGAGAGGTGGTGCGTGCTGCGGGAGGAATGGTCAGTGTCAGGGTTGGTGAAATGGCTGGAGGGAGGCGACATGTCTGGCCTCGCAGGCATAGGCCTTGGGCTACTGATGGCTATTCTGTCTTCCTCTTGTGGAGTTAGAGGAGGTCATAAGATGCAGCCTCCCTGTCCCTTTGGCAGTTATTAAAGGAAAAAATGAGAAAATAAAGATAAGTAGCCATATTACTTCAAAGAAGTTAAGTGATAGAATAAGAACTAACACAGCATTAGAAACCTTAACTAGAAATCCTGAGATAGAAATTTATTTGTGAAAAATGAGAGGAGATAAAAACACAGTACTACATCAAGACATACTAACCAGGTGGGAAAAGGAATAAGTTTAAAGTAACATAATTTACATATAATTTAGACTACATTCTGGTTTATTGAAAGGAAACAACATGTGAAATTACAAGGTGGTTGAAGGTAATTGAAAGTCTGATTAGGGGCCTACAGGATCAAAGGAATGTATGAAGCTTTGGGTAATTGATGGGGAAATGCCATAATACATGTGCTTGCTATGGCTAATTAAAAGTCAGAAGGGAAGACTTATTACTGTTGAAATTAAATTGCAAGTAGAGTTGTTTTGTGACAAATGAGATGCCACCAAAGGTTTGTATAAACAAAATTCAAAAGACTATTTCTCTATTTGCTTCATGCATGAAGAACAAATAGAAGGTAAACTCAAATATGAAAAAAAAGCTTGCCACAGAACTGCAAAATCTTGCCAGGAAGTCACTGAAATTGAAAAGACTGAAGAAATAGGGTACATGGGAGACTTCTCCTCAGCCACTCAAAAGACTGGGGTCAATATAGTGACTTATCAAACTATGATGGCTCAATCCATGGAAAACTACAACATTTGTGCCCAGGTACTCAGAAGAAATTTTTAAAAGGAGCGTTTCAACTCACACATGGGATGAGTCTTAAGAGTTTTCCTTAAGAATAGCATATCAGTGTATATAAATAGTTGTTGCTGTTAGTTGGCAAGTCAATTCCAATTCAATGCATGTGTGAAGAGTAGAGCTCCCCTATAAACTTTCCAAGGCTATGACCTTTTGGAAGAAAATTGCCAGGCCTGTTCTCCAAGAAGCCACTGAATGGGTTCAAATCATCAGCCTTTTGACTAGTAGTCAAGTACTAAACCATTTGCTCCACTCAGAGACTCAGGGTATGTGAATACCCCTAAGAAAATCATATGGATTTCAAGATCTCTTAGAAAAATAGCATAAAATGTACATTGGCCTTTACCTCTGCAGAAACAGAAAAGTCTTCCCTCTACTCCATCATAGAGGAGTAGTTGAGGATTACCCCATACATGGTATTTCAAGGACTTCAGTATTCTTGATCCTAGAAGACAGGTGGAGAGGGGTGGCAGAGAAAAGTAAATGTGATTTATAACTCAGTGCAAAAGCTACTCATCAACAAACTAATGGAAATTTACTCAATATTAGCTTAAATATGAATTTATTTTAATTATGTAGACCATTGGAATGATTCTGACTTACACTATCAGAACAAATCTCTGTGCTTGAAAAAACAAATTAGGTTATATTTCTCTACTTTCCTCTTCCCTGATCTGTTCTTATCAAAGAAGAACACACAAATGTAACTCTCAAATTCATTTACTTATAATGGAGTCTCTTAATATTTGCAATCTATCCATAAACAAAATGTAATCTATGCTTATAATATGTTGCTGTTGTTGTATGCCCCCAAGTTTCTAATTCATGTCTACCTTATGGGACAGAGTAGAATTGCCCCATATGGTTTCGTAGACCTTCAGTGTGGATCACACTTCAACATAAAGAAAACAAAAATCTTCACAATTGAATCAATAAGCAATAGCATGATAAATGGAGAAAAGACTGAAGTTGTCAAGGATTTCATTTTACTTGGATCCATAATCAATGCCCATGGAAGCAGTAGTCAAAAAGTCAAATGCCATATTGCACTGATCAAATCTGCTGCAAAAGACCTCTTTAAAGTGTTAAAGAGCAAAGTTGTCACTTTGAAGAGTAAGGTACACCTGGCACAAGCCATGGTGTTTGCAATAATAGCCTCATATGCATGTGAGAGCTGGACAATGAATAAGGAAGACTATAGAAGAAATGCATTTGAATTGTGATGAAGGTGAAGAATATTGAATATAAAATGACCTGCCAAAAGAATGAACAAATCTTATAGAACGCTTCTTAGAAGAGAGAATGGCTAAACTTCATCTCTAGTACTTCGGTCATGTTATCAGAAGGGTAAAACAAGCTCTTAAAACAAAAATAAATAAAATATAAAACATAAGCAGAGAAACCAAACATACACAAAAAAAAAGCAGAAAATATCAATCTCTCTAGTCAGTGCCACATTATCACTCACCTCTCTGCTCAAGTTTGTAAGTTCTTTAAATGTAACAATTAACAATCCAGATGAATTCATCTGTGTGATTGGTGGTGCAGGGACCTATGTGCATAAGAGAATGTGGCCCATCACAAAGGACTTTGCACTTTGGAGCCAGCATATGGAAATGGAAGTCAGATGTTTATAAAATAGTAAATAAAATATGCTGATGGTTTGAAAGGTTGCAAAAATTCATTGCATACTTTCTCTTGAATTGTATCCCCTTAGTTATGAATAACTTTAAAGAATATAAAAACTGGTAATAATTCCCAACTTGGAAAAAAAAACTAGAGTCTCTGCTGGAGGCTCGATCAGAGATTTTTCCTGCTACCACTGATCTAGACCCCAGCTACAAGGGACCTCCACGGAAGATGAGCTGTTGTTCAAGCCTTCTTCTTGAGACCACTCATTAAAGGTAAACACCTGGTGGTTCAAATTGTGTTGTTGTTATGTGCCGTCAAGTCGGACCTGACTCATAGCGACTCCTCCTTGGGTTTCCAAGGCAGTATCACTACAGAAGTAGATTGCGCAACCTTCCTTCCAAGGAGTGGCTGGTGAGTTTGAACTGTCAGCCTTCTAATTAGCAGTTATGTGCCTTAGGCACTATGCTACCAGAGTGCCTGGTTGCAACTGTAGGTTTTAATTATTGGACTAACTCTACCCTACCCGGATTCTTCTGATTCTCACGTCTAAATGAATATATTGTGGTCTTACCTGTGTGCCATGACTATCTTGCAATAAAATGAGAGAGCTTATGTGTGACAAACCTGAGCATATTTCTACTTATTTTAAAATAAAATACCAAGACATTTGTTGTTGTTGTTATGTGCCATCAAGTACAAGGCATAGAATCATAAAAATTCAAATAATCAAATATTTACACACAAAACAGCCTAATTAGTTTGCTGTAGTTTGCTGTCTTCTCTTCTTTTTGCTTTCAGTATTGCCTGCATCTCTTTTTTATTATTTTTATTTTTAATAGGCATGGTTCATTTTTGAAACCATATACTATCAAAACTCACCAAGCTTTGAAATCCTAACTCATTAAACTTACTCATTTTAGGAACTAAAAGATAACTAGTGTCTTAGTCTAGGTTCTCTAAAGCAGCAAAATCAGTGAAGCATATGAAACACAGAGTGAGACTTACTTTAAGGAAATAGCTTACACAATTGTGGGCGCTAGTGTGTCCCAAATTCACAGGTCTGGCAGCAGGTTGAAGACCTTTGCTTGCTCCCATAGTTGCAGGAGCTGATGAACACAAGATCTGTAGGTCAGGTGGCAGGCTAGGGATCTCTATTGGCTCATGGATTGTAAGGGCTGATGAATCCAAAATTTGCAGGTCAGGCAGCAGACTAAACACTTCTGCAGGCTATGTCCCAAGAACCAGAGGTCAGGTGACAAGAGGAGTGCAGGGTTGAGAGAAAGAGCAAGCTTTGACAGAGCATCCATTTATATGTTGGAGGCAGGCCACACCCTCAAGGAAACTTCCTGTTGACTGAGAGGCTGCTCACATCAGATCACAAAATGGAAGGTGATTACACAGTGTCTGCCAAATCACTGAGAATCATTACTTAGCCAATTGACATATAACATTAACTATCACAACTAGCAATGGTCCTTACCTTAAAGAGTCCAAAATCTAGCAGGAAATTAAAGATGTAAATAGCTAACTTTAACATACTAAGATGAGTGATAAATAAGATGTTACTAGAACAGAAAAAAGAGAGTGAGTTAGGTAAGGGTGATAGTTTACAAAAAGCATCATAGAAGTACCATTTGTGCTTGAATTTGAAAGATAACTAAGAATTCCTTAGACTGACAAAAGATGTTGTTGTTGTTGTTGTTGTTGTTAAGTGCCGTCGAGCCATTTCCGACTCATAGCGACCCCACGCACAGCAGAATGAAACACTGCCTGATCCCGCGCCAGCCCCACAATCCCTGCTATACTTGAGCTCATCATTGCA
>NW_006922546.1:289257-296432 GCF_000298275.1 Orycteropus afer afer
GCATCATTCAATATTTTGCCCATAGAATCTCTCACTATTGCAACTCGAGGCTTCAATTTTTTCTTCAGTTCTTTCAGTTTGAGAAATGCTGAGCGTGTTCTTCCTTTTTGGTTTTCAGACTCCAGGTCTTTGCACATGACAAAAGATAAAAGAACAATTACACAAAATCAGAAAAAGAGGGTAAAGTAAATTGAAAATAATCCTGAGGTATTTGAATTTTTAGATAAGAAGTGTAGATCTGAAGTTTAGGCTTCAGATGAGATAGTAATTATCAGTCAGAGACTTTGCCTGCTACCACCGACCTGGACCGCAGCTACGAAGGATCTCCACCAAAGATGAGCTGTTTGTTCAAGCCTTCCTCTCAAGACCACTTATGAAAGGTAAACACCTGAAAGTTGAAAATTGTCCATGTAATAAATTTTAGCTTGTCACAGGCTACAATGTTTTTTCCTATGTTTATATCTATGATTCATTTTGAGTTTGTATGAGGTATAAGATAAAGGAGAATATTTTTGTTTTTGTTTTTGTTTTTTCTCACATGATCCAGTTGATCTAGCATAATTGTTGACACTCCAACCTTGCTCAATGAATTCTCTTGGTGCCTTTGTTGAAAATCATTTGGCTATATGTGCACTTAAAGTCTGGCCAAAATCAGCCTTGATTCATGATAAAAATTCCCAGTTAACTAGAAATAGAAGGGAAGTTTGATACTAATATAGACTTTCCAGCTCTCTTTTAAAATAAGAACTTGAATCCAATTATTTTACCTTTTTGTATATTTATTTTAAAGTGGGCTTTTTGAAAACAACATATACTTGGATAATACATTTTTATCCAATCAGTTAATCTCTGCTTTTTTATTAGACTGCTTAGATCATTTACATTTTAATTAATTATTGATGCTTTCCAGTTCAAATATACTATTTCCATTGGTCCCATGGTTCTTTGTTCCTTATTTCTCTTATTGATTTATTTTGCGCCAGTTATGTACTTTGGGGTATTTCATTCTATCAATCCATTATCAACAGGCTAGCATAGCTTCTGATGAGAAGTCTGTGATATTTTTTTCTGATTCTTCTCTATATGGAACTTGTCAGCACTGATTATCAGCAATTTTAATTATGATGTGTCTTGGAGTATATGTCTTTGATTTATACTGTGTCTTGGTCATAGGGAACCTTCTATTTCTGGGCTTATTGTTTTCATCAAGTTGTAAAATTTTCAGCCATTATTTCTAAAATAATTTTTCTATACCCCCAGTTACATACAGGCTGTACTATCTGATGTGTCCCACAGATCGCTAAGAGTCTGTTCATTTTCATTCTGCCTTTTTTATTTCTCATTGTGTTTTGATTTGGATAGCTTTATTGAATATATGTATGTGTGTGTGTGTGTGTGTATATATATATATATATATATGTGTGTGTGTGTATATTCATGTTCAGTGATATTGTCTTTTACAATGTGTAATCTTTTAATTTGATCAAGTCCATTTTCATTTTAGATAATGAGTTTTTCATCTCCAGAAATTCCATTTGGTTATTTTTATATCTTTCATTGCTCTTCTTATTATGCTAATGTTTTCCTTTAAATCCTTGAGCATATTAGTCATATATACAACAGCTATTTTATTTTCCTCATCTGCTAATTCTAATTTTTCTGTGTCTGTTTTTATTGACTTGTTTTCTCTTTGTTATGGATCACATTTTCCTCCTTGTAATGTCTAGTAATTTTATTGTGTACTGGATATTGTGAATTTAACATTATTTGGCTCTGAGTTATGTTATCTTCTTAAAAGAATATTAGATGGTTTTGTTCTGATAGGCAGTAGCTTAATTAATGGTAAGTTTATTCCTTTTTAAGAACTTGTTTCTTACCTTCATTTTAGAACCAACTCATAGCGACCCTTCCTTGGGTTTCCAAGGCAGTATCACTATAGCAGATTGCCCAACCTTCCTTCAGAGGAGTGGCTGGTGGGTTTGAACTGCCAGCCTTCTGGTTAGTGGTCATATGCCTTAGAAACTACACCACCAGAGCTCCCTTACCTTCTTTACGGTATTTTTAAAGTAAACATCACTCTAGATTAGTGTAGTCCTAATACTTTGGCATGACCTTCATTTGGGGTCTACTGAATGGCCCAGACATTCAAAAATATTCTCCATTCTGGATAGTTTGAACATTAAATTCTCCCAGCCCTGTGTGGGCTCTGGTAATTTTCCCTTTTTCATTTCCCTAGTTGTTCTTTGCTCAGCTTCATAAAGTGCTGCCCTTTGTATAGGTAACTTAACTTATAGCAAGAGACTAAAGGAAATCCAATACAGACACCTGGAACTTTTCTATTTATAGCTTCTGCTTCTCTGTTACTCTACCTTTCAATGGACAGTTCCCACAGCTCCCTCAGATTTTGACTTTTGTCTCTCCGATTCAACAAGAATTGAAAAGCTTCATGATTTTCTTGAAATTCCCCTTCCTGCACCACTGTCTGGAAAGTGTCTCCAGGCAGAAATACAGGACCTTCACATGGCTCACCTTGTTTGTTCTACTTTATCAGGAATTGCAGTCCTGTGCTTCCTGGTGTCCAATTTTCTAGTTGTTTACATTGGAAACCAAATCTTAATTATTTCATCATAACTAGACCTCATCTCTATTTTATAATATCATTTGCAGCAATGTTGAGGATGAATTGTAGCACAGAGAAGCCAGTGGTAGGGATAACAGGGTAGAATATATTATGGTGATCGCCTTAGTTCTCTAGTGCTGCTATGATAGAAATACCACAAGTGGATGGCTTCAACAAACAGGAATTTATTTTTTACAGTTTAGGAGACTAGAATCCAATTTCAGAGTGTCATCTCCAGGGGTGGATGAAGGCCCCCTGACTCTGGGCTTCAGCTCTGCCTCTTGTTCCAGGCCCACTGGAGCTGGAATGTTCTCCTAACTCAGCCATTGCTGGCTGCTGAGGCTGACAAGCCCAAGATTGGCAGGTAAAATGGCAAAATCCCAAGATTAACAGGCAACACTGCAGGCCACTTGTTCAAGTCCAAGAGCAATCTCAAGATCGGCAGGGAACACATGCCAAAATGTGCCAAAAAGTTAGAGACCTTCCTTAAAGTTTTCCATACATACTGGAAGTAGGCCACACCCCAAAGGCAACGATTTAGCTGCTCATGACAGATTCCACCATAGGGGTAATTACAATCTCATCATGGAAAATAATGACATCCAGCTGCCAAGCCACTCAGGACCACAGCCCAGTCAAGCTGACACACAAAACTACCACAGTAGCATATAAAAGGAAAAAAAAAAAGAATCAGCAGGGTCAGCAGGGATAGAAAGAAGTAGACAGTGTCAAGATAATTTCAGGAGATATGAAGTTTTTTATAGGGAGAATGTTACCAGTTCTTTCTAAAATCTTGATCTTTGCCATCAAATCATCATCACTGTGTATATGCAGAACATACATACTTAAAGCGCATGTTCATCGTCTCTATTTAAGACATACTTTTATTTTCTATGACTATCTCAATAAGTCCCTACAAAGCAGGAACTGTGTCTATATAATGTTCCTTGGCATAGGACTTTTTGTAAACTTTCTTTATATCTACATAGAATAAAGTAACATATTTATGGATAATTAAAGCCATTCCTAATTATTTGCATGAATAGAGGGCAGCAGTGATACAGATAGTATTTTTGTATAAAAGAGCAGAAAACCCATCCAGCTTTATTTGTGAAAGCTTTCTGTGATTTTATTGGCAACACATTGTTATCATTCTAATTATCTTTTACTTAATTCATTTTCTCTGAAAATAAACTAGGTTCAGTTGAATATACCACTTAACCATGAAGTTACTGTGTATATAAAATCATAATGTTTTTGAGAATATGTCTTCCTCCTTTTCACTGACCCTCTACATTACCAAGCATGATGTCTTTCTCCAGAGAGCAGTCCCTCCTAATAATGGGTCCAAAGTACGTGAAACAATCTTGCCATCCTTGCTTCTAAGGAGCATTCCGGCTGTACTTCATCCAAGACAGATTTATTTTTTTCTTATCGCGGTCTATGGTATAGCCAATATTCCTTGCCAATACCAAAGTTCAAAGTAGTCAATTCTTCTTCAGTCTTCTTTATTCATTGTCCAGCTTTTACATGCAAATGAAGTAATGGAAAAATACCATGATTTGGGTCAGGCACACTTTAGTCCTCAAAGTCCAATCTTTACTTTTTAACACTTTAAAGAGGTCCTTTGAAATAAATTTGCCCAATGCAATATGTCATTTGATTTCTTGACTACTGCTTCCATGGGCATTGATTGTGAATCCAAGTAAAATGAAATCTTTGAGAAGTTCAATATTCTCTCCACTTATGATGGACTTACTGGTCCATTTATGTGGATTTTTGTTTTCTTTATGTTGAGGTGTACTCTTTGATTTTCATCAATATGTGCTTCAAGTCTGTAGTCTGAAGTTTACTTTGATCTTCATCAATAAGTGCCTCAACTTTTCTTCACTTTCAACAAGCAAGGATGTGTCATCTACATATTAGAGGTTATGAATGGGTCTTTCTCCAATCTTGATGCTGTGTTCTTCTTCATATAGTCCAGTCAGATTATTTGCTCATCATACAGGATGAATAAGTACGGTGAAAGGATACAACCCTGATGCACAACTTTCCTTATTTTAAACCATTCAATATTTCCTTGTTCTATTTGAATGACTGTTTATGTGCAGGATCTGCATGAACATAATTAAGTGTTCTGGAATTCTCATTCTTCTCAATGTTATCCATAATTTTTTATTATCCATGCAGTTGAAAGCCTTTGCATGGTCAATAAAACACAGATAAACCACATCTAGTATTCTCTCTTTTCAGCCAAAATACATCTGACATCAGCAGTGATATCTCTCATTCTATGCCCTCTTTTGAATCCAGCTTGAATTTTTGGCAGTTCCCTGATGATGTACTGCTATAACCACTTTTAGATTATCTTCAGAAAAGTTTAACTTGCATTCAGTATGATATTGTTTGATAATTTCTGCATTCTGTTGGGTCATCTTTCTTTGGAATGAGCAAAAGTATCAATCTCCTCCAGTTAGTTGGCCAGGTATTTTTCTTCCAAATATTTTGGCATAGACAAGTGAGCACTTCCAGTGCTGTGTCCCTTTGTTGTGACATTTCAGTTGATATTCCTTTAATTCCTGTTTTCTGCCAATTCCTTGAGGAAGAATCAGTTTGGATTCTTGCTCCAGTTACATTGGTTCTTGACTTTACGCCACGTCTTGAAATGTTTGAATGTCTTTTTAGTACAATGACTTTGCATATTTCTTCCATCTTCCTGAATCACTCAATATGTTGCCCATAGAATCCTTCAGTATTGGAACTCAATGCTTCAATTTTATCTTCATTCTTTCAGTTAGAAAAAATGCCAAATGTGTTCTTCTACAGATTTATGCATGCATATATCTGCACATATATAACTTATTTTCTTACTTTTTAAAACTTGTATGTATTCATAAACTTAAATATTTGTTTACTCCAAGGATGCTTACTCAGTCACATGTCCACCATTTGCATAATGGGTACCAAAACAGTTTGTGCATCTCACATCTCAGTGAGAATAAAGCCTTGGAACAAGAGGCAAGAGATACTAAGAAGCAGGTATGTAGTGGAACACAGTTAGTTTGTGTTCTGATGGAGTCCGTTTGCTTCAGCAGTTCATGGACAGAGTCTACACAGAGTTTTCATCATGTTGTTGGTGAGGTCAGGAAAAGTGGTTATGAATGCCCTGGGCTGGTAAATGATGAGTTATCATGACTGTACAGGCTGAGTTTTCCCAAAGAAAACTCTATGTCAGAGATTTCCAAGCAGGAAGTTTTGGGAAATCAACAGCTGTAGGGGAGCAAATGAAGTAGGATGAGGCTAAAGAAGAGGTAGTGAACTTGGGCTCTAATGCAGTTACAACAAAGGTCTTAGATGATCTCATGGTTCCACAGGGAGTTCTGGAGCTAGAACGACCCTTTAGAGTAGTCCCAAATTGAAGCAAAAATATGAGTCATTATAGTTTCTTAACAATTAGTCATTAGAAGTGTGAACTTTAGCAAGTGGGCGTGACCGTGGATAAGGGTCCTCTCTTCACCTGAGAGGAAGTATGGGGTAAAGAAGAGCCATAAGCACTTGCGCAGTGCTGAAAGTGGCAAAGGATCTAAGTGCTGATCCATAGCTTCCGCTACAATAGATGTGTATGTGTGTATTTGCATGTGTTTCCGTGTGCATGTGTTTCCGTGTGCATGTGTATGTATGAGTGAGGATCTTCTACATTTTCATCTAGTTTCTATCGGAGGACCTTAGACTAGGTAGACAAGATAAAAGAATCAGTAGTGGCTATTGGTGGCTGCAGAAAAACAACTTTATTTTTTTTCTCTGTTGGGGGATTATGATGATTAAATGAATTAATTACTTATAAAGACCTTAGAACAGTACCTACTGTAGAGTAAGTACTTAATAAATGTTAATTATGATGATTATTCATCTAATGCTTTTAATTCTTCTTGCATTTTTAATAAAGTGGCTAATAACGATTTTTGTTTAAAAAATGTCAGTATTTGCAGTTCTGTATAAATGCCTCTTTCTCCTTGGTCTCAAACAAGTGGAAAAACCTTCAGAAAAACCACATTGAGAATAATGGCATAGAAAACAAGGCACCCATTAGAGCATGCATAAAGCCTGTGTCATCAAGCCAATCTATTTTCCTGATACACTTTCATCCCTCTACCTGGAATTACCTTCCTTCACATTTTCCCCCGTATGGTTCCTTGAAGGTCAGCTCAAATACTATCCTATGAAAGAATACAGCCTCTCTTTATTTTATCTTTAACGTGGCTGGATTTCAGCTCTAACACTTTTGTGATTATTGTTTATTTGCATGTGTTGCTTCCACCGCATATACATGCAGATATATTCTCAAAAACATTATGATTTTATATACACAGTAACTTCATGGTTAAGTGGTATATTCAACTGAACCTAGTTTATTTTCAGAGAAAATGAATTAAGTAAAAGATAATTAGAATGATAACAATGTGTTGCCAATAAAATCACAGAAAGCTTTCACAAATAAAGCTGGATGGGTTTTCTGCTCTTTTATACAAAAATACTATCTGTATCAAACGGACTC
>NW_006922546.1:298187-332131 GCF_000298275.1 Orycteropus afer afer
TTCTAAAATGAAGGTAAGAAACAAGTTCTTAAAAAGGAATAAACTTACCATTAATTAAGCTACTGCCTATCAGAACAAAACCATCTAATATTCTTGTAAGAGATGAATTGACACACAGTGGCTGCAACAGTGGGCTCAAACATAGCAATGACTATGAGGATGGTGCAGTACCCACCAGTGTTTCATACTGTTAGGCATAGGACTAACAGAGTCAGAAGCAACTTGATGGCACCTAACCACAGCAACAACTTAATTTTTCAATTTTCCCATGAAGTACTTTGAAATACTTGAGGATACTTTCTTCAATTATCTGCATAATGTTTTCAATTAAAATATTTCCAAAAAAATTTTAACTAGAAGTCTACCAGTTCTCTCAAATACCATTGCATGTTTTAATACTTAAATATTATCAACAAATTTAAAACTCAGATAATCGATTATGACTTTGGAAAACTTAATTAGCTAAAATATATAATGATATATTTTGTTATTTAATGATGAAAATATATTATATATTCAAGTCCTTATTCAACATCTCTACTAGGATGTTCAGAAGGAAATTGTCAAACAAAAGACTGTGATGTATTTCTCCCCCATTATCAATGGAGTGCTCCTGCTGTAAGAAAGAACACAGATGCCCTGGTCTATCTCCCTGTAGTCTTGCTGATAATTGGATCTTTTGACAAATAGCTAATGCTATTTTCTTGAAGAATATTATCAATCTGTAAAATATTTTAGATATTCCTTGGTTTATAATTGCATATGGTGAACAAACCTACAATCAAGTGTTTATGAAATATAATTTATTTTTTACAGTTTAGGAGACTAGAATCCAATTTCAGAGTGTCATCTCCAGGGGTGGATGAAGGCCCCCTGACTCTGGGCTTCAGCTCTGCCTCTTGTTCCAGGCCCACTGAAAAATGTCACATTAGTGATTCCTTTACAATAAAACCTATAAGAACCAGAACTTGACAGAACTGCCTTGTTTTTCTGGTTTTTGCAAATTTTTCCTCTTTGACAAGGAGAAATGTTACCCCTTTCTTTTGTTTTGGTGGAAAATATTTTAATTTTCCTTCTCTGACAGGTTTTTGCCTTGCATAGGTTCCAGCATTGGCAGGTTATACTGTGTAGTGGTTTAAGTTGGAGATGTTTCAAAACCTAGATGCTCCTTGCTGTGTGAGACAGCCCACAAACCTCACTTAGCAATCGCTATTACTCTGGCCTGAAAAGCAAATCTGATTTAGATAGAAAGGATTTGGACCCCATTCTCAAAGTCTCAGATTCCTCCTTACTGTGTCCTTGCTTCTTGATTGTGGGTACCCTTAAAATTATTAGTAAGGTTTAACAGTAAGATCCCTGTTTCATGCATGTCAGATTTGACAGCCAATCCTTTGTGATATCTCAGATATCACAGATACAACATGACCAAAATTTAACTTCTGAAACTTAACTCACAAACCCATTCCTTCAACCATTTCCTGGTGTCAGTAAATTGAATCTTCCCCCGATGTTCAAGTCAATCATTTTGGAGTCATTTGTGACTTATCTCTCTCTCTCTCTCTTTCTCTCATACTCTGCATATATCCACTATGTTGAGAAATTGTGTTGGCTCTACCTACAATACATTCAGTTGTGTGTACTTCTGATCAACTCTCTCAAGACACAATCAAGTCCAGGCTGGATTGTTAAAATAGCCTCTTACCTGTGCTTCTACCCCATTTACCTTTTAGTCTTTTCAAAACACAGCATTGAGAAAAGCCTCTTAAAACCATAAGTCAGATCACTCTTTACTCAAAACTTTCCAGTGGCTTGAATTTTCTCTCAAATGAAAAGGCAAAATTATTACAATTGCCTACAAGGCCCTACATTCCATCTCTGCTGCCTTTCTAACCTTGTCTCTTACCAGGTGCTCCTTTGTTTTCTCTGCTCCAGATATAGCTACATGTTTGTTATTCCTTAAACACACCAAGCATGATCCTGTTTCTTGGATTCTGAACTTGCTAGTCCCTTTAGGTGCATTAAGTTTCTCCAAGATATCAGAATGTTTTTCTCTCTTGCTAGTTTCTACTTATCAAGCAGGTTTTTCCTGACAACTCTATTTAATACAGTAATTCCCTCACTCTTCCTTTTGTTACCCCTTGTTTTGCTTTTCTTCTCCAGGGTCCTTATCTTACTTTGACATACTACAAATTTTACTTGCTTATTATCTGCTTTATCCACAATAATATAAGTTCTGTGGTGGCAGGCATGTCCATCTGTTTAGTTCACTGCTTTATTTCTGATGTCTAAACCAATGTGGTATGTAATATGTGCACATTAAATATTTGTAACAATGTGTATCACTATGGGCTAAGACATAGCATCTCTTGGTAAATCTATTAAAGTATGTTGTTGCTGTTGTTGTTATGTGCTGTCGTGTCAGCCTCGACTCATAGCGACCCCTCCTTGGGTTGCTGAGGCAGTATCACTACAGAAGTAGATTACCCAACCTTCCTTCCGAGCAGTGGCTGGTAGGTTTCAACCTCCAGCCTTCTGATTAGCAGTCAAGTGCCTTAGGCACTATGCTACCAGAGCTCCTCCTCTATTAAAGTATAAAAGGTACAAATATGAGCAAACTGGGTAGCTACAAAAACATTCTTTAAAAGATTGGACAATATTTTATATCATAACAGTAAGTACACGAAGTGTTATCCATTTGCCACAGATAGAAAATTCTGAAATTCGCAAGTCTCTTTTTGGGTATGGAACTTACAGTATTACTGGAAATTGCAAAAGTTAAAGGTCATTTTTGGAGGCAAAGAAAACACCATGTCCTTTTGTTCTCTTGTACTGAAATGGATGAGAGCAGTATCCTTTCCAAAGGAATGACTACATTTTTATCAATATGGTTAAAAGATAGATGAAAATGGATAAGTTAATAACAGATTATTAGTTCTCACAAATATTTTCTCAGGTCTTCCTGGTTTCAAAATGAATCAATATGTAAAAATAGGCAGTTCAGTGTTTTATGCCTTTTTAGGTAGTTTTATTCTTCTGGTTCCAAGAATAAACTTGGGAAAGATTAGCTGTATTGTTCTTAATTTCTTTGTTTTCTAATAGACATTTTTAGAGGCCATTGGTTTCACTCAGCTGGCAGCCACTTTACTTATATTTTTCCCCTAAAAGTTTTTTGAATTCTTGAGTACATTTATGTTAAGTTTTTTGAGCAAAAACTACTCTGAATGTTAATAAATAGATTTAGCAAGCACTTTTCTACAGTGGCACTAGGTACAGTACTATGAAAATAGGATTTAAACAAATAAAGGATGCTTACCAAGTACCAGAAAAGATTAGTTTGTTTTCTGAGAGAAAATGTGGATTCCATTACTTGAAATCAAAACAGACAGAATAATAGCTTAAGTAGATGAAATTTCTGAGTTATTAAGATAATTATTATAACTATCACTATTTTCATTAATATCACCTTTTAGAGCCATGGCCAAGGTTAATTCATAAAATTAATGTATCAGGGAAATTTTTCCATGCTCTTTTTCACTTTTTTATATTGAGAAGTATTTTACTATACTGTGCCAATGATTTCTCATAGGACTTCCAACGCCTTGAGCTTAGAAAGGTTTCCAAAGACTTGAGGATTTCTCTTCTGAAACAGCAATATCAAACACTCTACAGTGGTCTTGCTAAATCCAAAATGTTTTTTCACCACAGTGACGGATACAATTAAAGCCTAAAGCCCAGCAGGCATAGTCAGAAAATAATGAATTCATCGTGATACTAATCAAATACTACAAGTATTCTCTTTTTTCTTCTTCGTCATCAAAACTGAGAAGTGGGAAATAAAATGTGGGTAACAAATGACCTTTCCACAGTCCAAAATGAAAATGGCCTTTTGACTCCTCCTGTAATGAAATCCAAATGCAATGTGAAAAGAATAAATGGATCACTCAGCATATTGGTTTAATCCATATTAGAAATGAAGGTCTTGCTCACTTGCAAGGCAAAAGAACTGGTCCCCAACCATTTCAATCAGAACTCTTGGTAGAGGCAATCAACCACATAAGAAATAATGGACATGTCAGATATTTCCCTGCTCAGTCGAACATATTTTTTTGTAAATGACACATAGCTAATAACCACAACCAAAAGTGTATACTCTGATGCTGCTACTGGTTTGCTAGTTTAGAGCACTTCTCCAATTCTAGGTTTCAATGTACCAACAGCCACCTCATCATCATCCCATTAGCTAACTCATCTCTTACAAATTTATTTCTGAAACTTTCACCTAGATATTAATAAAGCCTCAACGAATCAGAATCATAGAGTATTAGAGTTAGAAAAACATCTTAGAGCATATAGTGTCCAATGATTTTAAGTTGTGATTTACTGGCAGATGGGCTGCATTTGAAAACCCATGCTCTAAATTCCATAAAAATTTTATTTTATGTGTTTTATACATAGATTTGATATAGAAGATCCCCAACCAAAAAAGAGGTATGCTCTGAACCAAAATATGGCATTAATTCATCTAGTCTTACCATTTTATATTATAGATGGGGAAACAGGGGATCTTACTGTTCAGTGACTGGGATTTGCCAAGAGAAACCCAGCTACTAAACAGCTACTTAGTATAACTCTGTCACACTCTTCTTGTGGCAAAAGACAAAAGCTCAAGTCAAATGGGCTAAAAAGAAAAAAGAATTTAGTGGACCCACGTCTTCGCAGGTAACTTCACACTTCTTTTATCCTATCAGCCTCAAATCTAGTGAAAAGAGAGCTTCTGTTTCACAAGAATTCCATTGTTTCATCACATTTGAGTCAACACTGAGCCCGATATGGTTAGCACGAATCACAACACTGAGCCAATCACTGTGTTCATTGAGATGGAAGATGCTGATTGGCTAGGCTTAGGTCCCATGCTCACCTCTCAAGCAGAAGGTAGCATTAGCCCACTTAGACCATATGTATGCACTGGGGAGGATGGATGGTTCTCCTAATGAAAACAGAAGTGCTACTATCAAAATAAGTGGCAGTGGGTGACGGAAGGACAATGACAGAAAATGTGCAGTGCCTGTATTCAGCTGATTCTCTGTCCAGAGTTTCTCCACTAAGAGACTCACCATCCTTAAAGTGAGGTTGCAGTGGCACACTAATGAAAAGCATAAATGGCACCTGGTGGTGTAGTGCCTAAGGCATTTGACTGCTAACCAGTAGGTTGGCGGTTCAAACCCACCAGCCACTCCTCTGAAGGAAGGTTGGGCAATCTACTTCCACAGTGATATTGCCTTGGAAACCCAAGGAAGGCTATGAGTCAGGTCTGACTAGAGGGCAGTGTGTTGTCATCAAATTTAAGAAACAATCAAACCCACTTCTTCTTTCTCCACTGATTGTGCTTATGAAAAGCCCTCCTTTATTCCAGGTGCCCTCATGATGCCTGGATAGGATAAGCAGCTGATGAGTTAATTTGCTATATCTTTATATGAGCCCTCACTTCTTCCTGAAGAGTTCGTGAGGCCTAACGTTCTTTAAGCACTCACTCCCTTAAATCATTTGCAATCTGACACTACAATTTATCTGTTCTGTGTACACCTGAGAAGCGCTGGTGGTGCAATGGTTAAAGTATTTGGCTGTTAATTAAAAGGTCAACGGTTCAAATCCAACAGCTGCTCTGCAGGAAAAAGATGAGGCATCTACTTTTCTAAAGATTTACAGCCTTAGCAACTCTGGGAGAGTTCTACTCTTTCCAATGGGGTTGCTGTAAGTCAGAATTAACTCGATGGCAGTGGACTTGGTTTTGGTCTGGATGTACACCTGAGTTCCTCGAGGAAAGACATTGTTTTATTTATCCCTATAACCTTAATGTTTACCCCAATGCTTGGCACATTCTAAATGCTGAGTAAATGTAGATAGCAGTATTTAATGCGATATTCCAAAATGTATTGCAGAATACCAGCCTGTCAAACGTTACACCAAGAAGGGTTCTATGTCAACTTTTGGAAATACCATAAGCTGTAAACCCTCTCAATAATTCAGTATTAGCATATTAGCATATTATATATATGTCCTGAAATTAAGAAAATTGTTTGACTTTTCTCTTAGGCTAGGTTTTCTAAAGTAAAGTCAGTGAAGTATGTATATACATACACACACACATATACATATAAACTTACATATACATTCATATGTGTATATATATATATATATAGAGAGAGAGAGATTTATCTCAAGGAAATGGTTCACACAGTTGTAGAAGAAGGCAAGTCCCAAGTCCATGGATCAGATATCAGTCTAGAAGCTTCTCCTGAATCACATAGCTGCAGGGGCTGATGAATCCAGGTTGCTGGCTGCAAAGGCTGATGAATCTCAGAAGAGCAGGTAAGATGGCAGACTGCTGGCTCACAGTCTGCAAAGACAACCATCCCAAGATTGGCAGGCAATATGGTAGGCTGCTGGTTTAAGCCCACCCAACTAGCGGTCAGATAATGAAGAGCCAGATGCAGGAAGAAGCATAAAGCAAGAGAGCTTTGCCAGAATGGTCATATATTCTGGAAGAAGGCAACATCCAGGAGGAAACGCCCTTTCAACAGATTGGCTGCTCATAGCAATATCTCATTATGGAGGTGATTACATTATATCAGATCTTATCATGAGGATGACTATATCATAACTGACAAACCACTGAGAATCATGGCCCAGCTAAGTTGACACACTACTTTAACCATCACAACTTTTTTTAAGTTTCCTTGCAACATTTCCTAAGGAGCTCTGGTGGCACTGTGCGTAAAGCATTTGGCTGCTAACCTGAAGGTCAGAGATTCAAATCCACCAGCTACACTGTGCAAGAAAATGAGGCAATGTAGTTCCATAAAGATTTACAGCCTTGGAAACCCAATGGGAGTTGCTATGGGTTGGAATTGACCTGATGCCAACGGGTTTGATTTTGGGGGGTTTTCCAACATTTCCTAATTTATTTTAACTTAAATACTAATATCCTGTGGGGTCTATGTTCCACAGAAGAAATTTGGGGGGGGGGGATGCTTTTTTACATTAGTGGGTGTGGGGGAGTATTTTGTTTTACAGAAGCAATTTGCAAAAGATAATAATCAATTGAAAGAGATAGCTCTCACTCACTCACTTAGTCACTCACTCAACCAGCCAAGCAGCATCTGTCTTCCTGGTTCTCTTTCTCTACAGAACCCTAAGACAGTATTATTTTAAAAGGCAGATACTTTCTGCTTCTGATCAAACTATTGTTCAAATTGGAATTCAATGCAGATTTATTTCAAGAAATACTTTGATATAGTGGAAATAATTCCACCAAGCATGGCCACCATGGCCATTTTGGTGTTTAGTGCTATAAAACCATATAATGCTCAGTTTCCTTTGCCCTAAAGCAACTTGTCACGAAAAAAACACACACATATGCACAGATAGATAGATAAATTTTATATGTGTGTGTGTGTGTGTGTGTGTGTATGAAATTAAAGCCATGTTGCCATTTCAGTTTTGTGTTTTTTTAAAACCCAAGTTATTTAGCATGTCTGTTGATTTAGCAAAAGGAGCATTGATAATGTATGATCTGCTGAGTCTATGGCTAAAACATTTTGTTCTCACATACCTTTAGTGCTTACATCCAAGAACATTTTGTAAATGCTACCCAGAACCAGTCCATGTACAGGACTACAAACAGAATGACATAGTCATGAGCACAGTCCCTGGCCACAGCTCACAGTCAGGTGGGAGAAACCACAATGTAACATAACTTGGTCAAGTATAGAAATGCAAATAATCCCAAAGGGAAAACTTCTAAAACCAACTGACACTGAGATTGAATTTTGAAGATAAGAAATAGCTTAAGAATTTGAATTTTATAGAGGATTCATCCTTGACAAATGACTATAGGAAACTTTTCCTTTCCATACAGCCACTCATACATGAATCTTTGTTTATTTTCTACTCCATTGTGAATTCATTTAATTCCCTTGCATTCCCGTGTCACCACAGGAACTGTTCAGTGTTGGCATATTGGCATGCTTGTCTATCTTAGGCATTTATTTTATTTCATTCTATTTTGACTTCAGTTTCCTTGAACACTATGTGGCTCCAATAAACAGGTGCAATTCTTTAAGTGTTTCTGACAGGTTCAGCTTGATTAAATCAGCTTATGGAAATGTCTTAAGACAAGCTATATGCTTTTTTTTAAGGGAAGAAAAAAAAGTTACAGTCTTTATAAACTGGGGAAGTAAATGTTGTGAAAAGGAGGCCCAATATGAGATTAGATTTTGTTCACTCTAAGGGAAAATGGAAACTGAGAGAATGGCAGTAATTCTTTAAAATCTAAGCAATAATTACATTAAGCATCTATACACATAAATAAATGGAGGTTTAACAAATTTTAATTGTATAAATATAAATTCTTATTGCATACTTTTTTTTAAATACAGAAACAAATCAAAATGGTTTTTAGGATACCTAAAAATAATTACAATATCAATGCTGAGCAATAACTACCTTTAACATTTTGGCACATATTTTTCAGACATATTTCAACACAAATGCTTATTTACATAAATATAGTTTCATAAAAATGAATTTAAATTGTACAAACTTTTGTAATGTACTTTTTTCAATTAATAATAGGTCATGAACATCTTTCTATATTAAAAAAATTATTTCTATGTCATCATTTTTACTAATCCGTTACTTATTTAAACAGTATACTATTGTTCAGAAATATAATAATTTGCTATTAGAAATAACATTTCAACATTGTTATAGCAACACCTTCATATATATCAACCATGTAATTGATATAAATTCCAAGTAGAATTGCTTCAACAAAATTTACATACATTTTTAAGGTTTTTTGAGCTATAGATCCAAATTTTTCTTCATAAAAGTTCTGTCAATGTAAGCATTCATCAATAGAGTCTAATAGTGCCCACTACTCCTTACTTTTCCCAGTACTAAATATTTGTTGTTTTTGTTTGTGATTTGTTGATCAGATATCTCATTGCTGTCCAGTCAATTCCCACTAATGGCAACCCTATAAGATAGAGTAATGCAACCACTGCCGTGGAGTCAGATCCGAGTCATAGCGACCCCTCCTTGGGTTTCCGAGGCAGCATCACTACAGAATTAGATTGCCCAACCTTCCTTCCAAGGAATGGCTGGTGGGTTTGAACTACCAGCCTTCTGATTGGCAGCCAAATGCCTTAAGCAGTACACCACCAGAGCTAGAAGTGTCCAATAGGGTTTCCAACATTATAATCTTTATGGAAGTAGATTGCCACATCTTTCTCTCACAGAGTAGCAAGTGGTTTCAAACTGCAGACCTTTCAGTTAGCAACCAAGCACTTAAACTGTGACACCAGGGTAGTTTGTTGATCTCATAAGCAATAACAATATTATATTGTTCTAACGTGCCCTGTAACTCTTATTAAAGCATCATATCCTATACTTCTGTTGGTACAGTACAGAAACCCCTGTGTAATACAGATTGAAATATATATATTCCCTTTCCTCTTTCTACCATGAAGTGGCAGGTCAGGAAGCAATGGAAAAAGAAAAATCATTCAAAAAGGCTCATTGAAAACATAAGAGAGAAAAAAAATATATATACATGAACATAGTAATTTACCCTTAATTCTTTTGGCACAATATTTTATTGCTAAAAATATATAAAGCATTTATAAGACATTTCCAAAATACATGAATAATGTGCAAAAGGAAACATTCAGTCAACGGGGGGGGGGGGGGAAGGTCTATTCAATCCTACTAGGAATTGAAGTGCAAATTCTTTAAAAACATATCCGTTTCAGTATCTGCAATATTATGAACCATGATTTAATTACTCCATGTAACATGATTAGGGTTTATTGAACTTGTGTTTGTTTATAATGTACAAACCATGGCCGTCTTGATTCTAAGTTTAATGACTAAATTCTGATATTCTCATTGAGACATTTTCTACTTTCTTGAGAAACAACTGCTGTTTTGAAACAAGCAGTTATTGCTACAACTTTTTTTAATTTCAAATCAATCTAAAATGTATGGAAAAATTACAAGCACAGTGTACATACATTTTTTCCCTAAACTGTAAGATATCCCATACCTCTCAAATAATATAGTGTGCTTTTCCTATAAGTAGTATTCTTCTACTTAATACAACTATCAAAGTCAGGAAATTAGGACCAATACATTACTACCTCCAAAGGCTTCAGACCTTTTCACTGAGGTGTAATCCATACTGAAAGGAGCTCTAGTGGCACAGTACTTAAGGAACTTGACTGCTAACCAGAAAGTTGGCAGTTCAAAGCCAACAGCCACTCTGTGGAAAGAGGATGGGACAATCTATCTCCAAAAAGATCTCTATGAGTCAGAATTGACTCTATGACAATGACTTTCTTGAAAATCCAATCTGAAGGCTATAGTCCTTGATCATCATCAGTAAATGCTTCAAGTCTTCTTTACTTTTAGCAAGGAAGGTTGTATATCGCAGGTTGTTAATGAGTCTTCCTTCAATCCTGATGCCCTGTTCTTCTTCACATATTCTAGCTTCTCAGATTATTTGCTCAACATACAGATTGAATAAGTATGGTGAAAGGATACAACCCTGATGCACACTTTCTTGATTTAAAACCATGCAGGTCCCCTTATTCTGTTCAACTAACTGCTTTTGGTTTATGTACATGTTCCTCGTGAGCACAATTTGGTGTTCTGAAATTCCCATTCTTCACAATGTTGTCCATAATTTGTTATGATGCACACAGTCAATGCCTTTGCATGTCAGTTAAACACAGGATGCCCTCATCACCTCACTTGGGGAATTATTTCAGTTTGGCTCCAACACTTCACACTGGGTTACCTCACCACAGGAATAGCATCCTCAGCCAGCTCAGAGTCTGATACCTGTATCCAGGATTTGCCATTACATGGATATCCTTCTCATCCTTCTCTTGTTTTAATAACCATGTCAGCTACCCTTCTTTTGGATACCCTCTTCACCCCCTATGGGGTGTTCCCCATACAAGAATAACTCCCACCCAACTTAGTTGCTGACACTCTGGGCCAGGCCTCCACAAAGAAGTCCATCTCACCCAGCATGGACTCCAACACCATTGGCCAGGCTGATCTTCATGAAGCCATCCTACTCATCTCACTCAGGCTGACATCCCACATAAGCTCTGACATTCTCCCTGGATTGTCCTCCTACATAGACCTCTCTATTCCCTCTGCACATCCTTCAACACCCTATGCTGGGCAAACATCTCCTGATATGGACATCTTCCTCTCACTGATCAGGACCCCCACCCTTCTCTACTCTAGTGTGGACATCCACCTTGATTGACCCTACCTGACTGCATTGGGACTGAATTGCTCAGGAAGAAAGGAAAGAAAAGACAAGAGAGAGAGAAAAAACAAAGGAAGAGGAAGAAGAAGAGTAACTACATTTTAATAAAACTAAATTTGTCAAATTCTTGCCTTGATAATGCATCTCTTTTAAATGGCCCTTCCTTTACACAGTAGAAATGTTCATAATGTCACCAACCAAGAGAAAGTTATGTTTTTATTCCTTCAAAAAAAAATGAGATAGTTGAATACTGAGAATGATCAAACCTTATAATCTTTGGGGGAAAATAAATGACTCTGAAGAATTTGTCTGTGCAGGGCAAATAGATTGCATCAGAAACAGATATTTTGTGCCGGAACTAATTTAGTGAATCTTTATAATTCTAAGAAAAGTCTATATTATGCAATTTTTCATATTTCCTAGTCTTCTCTGGGTCACTGCTCCCTTTTGAGATTCTAATGAAAACTATAGCTCTTCTCAGAAAAATGTATGTACTGATTCAGACACACACACACACTTTGCATTCAAATTCATAGCGTTCATGTTCTTCTCTATAGAATATTTGACTTCCAGGTTAAGGACAGAAATTAAGTCTTTCAATAACATCAATGCTTACCTACATAAACATAACACCAGGACACAGTCTTTATGGCCAGATTGATCTGGATTTAAGAACAAGCTCTTCCACTTACCTCATTCATAATTTTGGCCCTAATTTATCTGAGCTTTATTTGTAAAAAGAAGATAACAATATTTGGGCCATTGTGAGAATATGAGCTTATGTAAAAAACAGTGTTATATGCATAGTGGTTTCTTACAAAGAGTTATTTTTATATCTGATTATTTGGAATTATTTTAGATAATATTTTGCTTTTTCACCAAATGCTTGGTATTATCCTTAAAAGACATTGAACATCGAGATTCAGTTCCTAATCTGTTGTTTGTACTGTGAAAAGGTATTTTATCGATGATAATTGCTGAGATGTGAAGAAGCAAGTAGTGCTAAGTATGTGTTGACTCTTTTATTAAGATAAGAGATTTCAACCAAAATGCCTTCAGAGGTCCTACCCAAGACTAAAGCAGGTCAGAAGGAATAGGAGTGGTGGAGACTATAGAAAACTCTCTGAAAAGCAGCAGTTCTTTCTCAGCTGTGGATCATTGTTACAATGGAGGGATGTGGGCTTAGGTTGCCAGATCACATCACTTTTTCAGAAATTCCAGAAATTTGGGGTTTTTGTTAAAGAAATTTCCCAGTTTTAAAACACTGCATGACCCTGTGGGCTTAGGACCATAGTCGCAGGGGACATCAAATTCATTTGGCATAACGTACTATACAAAATATTGTTCCACCTCCTACTTTGGCGAGTAGTGACTGGGATCTTAAAAGCTAGCAAGCTGCCATCTACATGCAATGATGGGTCTCTCCTTGTCCAGAGCAAAGAAGAATAAAGAAAACCAAAATTCATGGAAAGAATTAGTCCTAGCAACTGGTACACCATCCGATCTGCAGCCTATACAACTATGAGACCAGAAGAACTAGATGGTGCCTGGCTACCAGTGTCATCCACTTGGAAGGGGATCTATGTAGGAGATCCTTGATAGAGAGGGAGAACAATTTGGAACAAAACTCAAAATCATTTGGAGAAAAAAAAAGGTGGGGACCAGGTTTGCTGGTCTGATAGAGCCTGGTGGAACCACTGAGACTGTGGCCCCTAGCTGCCCTTCAGGTCTGGAATTGAACCCACACCTGTGGTTTCCAGCCAAACAAAATACAGGCATATGAGTTAAACATTTACCTCAAGTAGATACACTCTTTGGAGAGAACAATCATGGGCGAAAGAAGGGCTGCTTAAGCACAGGAGACAGCTCAGGGGGCAGGAGTGTATGGAGGGATGGACACTGGGAAGAGGTAACTATGGAGAGGAAGTGGAAGGGGAGCTGTTGCATTGTGGTAAACTGTGGTCAGTAATATGAGACAAAGTATATGTGAACTGCTGTATGGAAAGTGAATTTGCTCTGTAAATCTTCACCCAAATCACAATTAAAAAAAAAAAAAAAACACTGCATGACCATCAATTTGCAACTTCTGCTTTAAATAAAGCCATGTCTATATGTCAGTGCTGGTCTATGTAAGACTGGGAAAAGCATAACTATGTAAAAACATATGTTAGTACTCATAAGGATTTCTTCATAATGATAAGTGTACAAAAAAAAAAAAAACCAACACAAGTGTATACAAAGTACTAAATGGAGAAGGCAGAACCTGAATAAACTCCTCAGCAATTTAATATTATTCCAAAAAATCTAGAGATAATATTATTTTATTCTTGTAGCTTAAAGATGCCCTTGATGACATTATATATGTTTGCCTATGATTTCAGGCTTTATGGACAACGCTGTAAGAGTAAAGTAACCCAAAAGTGATAGAATCATAAGGAGCCTTGACTAAAAAGCCAGAACTTAGCCTTACGCAAGTTTATTTATAAAATCTAGAAAAGCCAACAGTGGAATGTTTTCTATATAGATTGTTTCTATGTTTACTAAAATTGTAATCTTTCTCCATGTAGATTAATCTAAAGTATAACTTATCAAGAGGGCATACTTTTTATTTGAACTTCCTTGCTAAAATGAAGCATTTCAAGTTGGAGTTATTCTTGTGTAGCCCAAATAAAACAAAAGAATACAATGCTTCTCTAGAAAGAAAGGCTAACTTTAAATCTTCTTTCTCTGAAGGAAAAAAAAAAAAAAGTGCTTTCTTCTAAATAATGTCCTTTGGAACCATTCTTGTACCAGGAAAGTCCTTTTGCCCTTCTGGCCCTACAAAGCTGAGATTTAAATAAATATTCAATCAAAAAAATATGAAACTTCAAACACTGTCAAGATACTAATGAAATATAAACTACAAGCAAAAAATAAAACAATCTTCAACAGAAGGGTAAATTTTTTAAAGTTATAAACCTTATTTGAATCATGTAAAGAAACATACTCTTATAAGCTTTCTCTCTCTTAACAAAGTCAAGCTTATGGTCATTTAATTGGCACTGAGCATGTATCCTTCCCAATGCCTTTGCTTCTACTGCTGTCTGTTACTACAGCAGTGAGTCCCTGCAGACAACTCAGTTAAAGAAATGCTGCTCTTCTTCAGAAATTTTTAAATGTCTTTTCGGAAGTAAAATCCTTATGTTTTGGCTGTATTAAAAGCTGAATTCTTACTCTTACTCCAACATACCATGAAAAATATTATCTGAAGCATCTCTAAGGAAGTCATTGAATTAACTATTTAACTTACTAGCTATTTCAAATAAATTCCTGGAAAAAGGAACTATGTGAATAAGAGGGACAGAAAAATTGGTGCACTTCATCAGACAGCTCTTCAACTAGCCAAGCAGTGACATTATCAGATACTTAAATCAGGATCATTAAGGCACTTTAATAAGTTTTTGAAAACATGCCTTCCAAGGCCTTACATACTATCTACCACATATACATTTAAAAACTACTAATAGAATTAATAAATGACTTTATGGTGTCAAAATATTCTACCACCATTTATGTACCATCATTCACCAACTACATGTTCTACTGCTGGATGGTTACATAGCATTAAAAATAACACTATAATGGTCGTCGTATATATAAATCTTTTCCTAATTTAGGACCCATTATTTAAGATACTCACTGCCGTCGAGTTGGTCCCGACTCATAGTGACCCTCCTTGGGTTTCCAAGGCTGTATCTCTAAGGAAGTAGATTGCCTAGTCTTCCTTCCAAGGAGTAGCTGGTGGGTTTGAACTGCCAGCCTTCTGGTTAGCAGTCAAATGCCTTAGGCACTACACCACCAGAGCTCCCTTATTTACGATGAATGCCTAAAAAGGAATTATTAGTTCAAGGAGTATGAATTATTTATATGTCTCTATTTAAATATAACCAAATTGCTTTCCAGAAAATCTGAACCAATTTAACTACTACCAACAGTGCATTATTTATTCTTGCCAAACATAGGATATGTAAATTTCTCTTGCTAATATAATATCCAAAACATGCCATATGATCATCGTTTGAATCTGCTTTTATTTAATTAGTAGTGAGATTAAACAGGTGGATTTTATTCTTTTAATGTTCATTGGCCATTTGTATTTCTTGTCTTTCTATTTCTTTGTTTCACTGCCTTCCTATGACTAAATCTAACTCTAATTTAAATATTTTCCTTATACATATAGTTCCCATTTCTAATTCTGAAAACCTTTTCTGTAGGCCTAAACAAAAGTATTACTGTGTTGCATTTGTATTAAGCTCCTACATGGGGGACTCCTCAATGAAGAGTCCCGCATTCAGAACAAGCGGCAGGATAAGGGCACTAAGGGACAATCATAAAAAATCAAATTCTTTATATAAAGGGCATATAATTCCTAGTTTGTCTCCCTCTTCAAAAAAAAGGAAAAAGAAAGAAATTAATGGAGGATTAAGCTGAATGTGTATAATTGAAGCAGTTAAAAGACATAAAGCACACATAGAGCAAATAGCTTCAGGGGACATGTATTTATTCATGACCATTAGTGTTCCAAATCATAAATCTACTTAATTAGATTTAATTACAATACTCCTGAAGACAACACAGAGATTAAAAATCTGAGAGCAGCATTTTATATATTGCTAGAGGGATTGTCTGTTTATGCAAATAAGTGCCACGCCTTCACTCAAAAAGGCTAATTGAATGAATTGTTTAAGACTAAATGGCTAATGAGGGAAGTGAGAAAATAAGAACAGTTCTGAGTTCAAAGATTTCCAAGATCTCAACTCTCCTTTTCCACCAGCATTGTGGTTGGTCTCCAACCTTCTCATGTGTGTTGTTGTTGTTGTTGTTATTTGCCGTCGAGTCGGCCCCGACTCATAGCGACCCCTCCTTGGGTTTCCGAGGCAGTATCACTACGGAAGTAGGATTGCCCAACCTTCCTTCCGAGGAGTGGCTGGTGGGTTTGAACCGCCAGCCTTCTGGTTAGCAGTCAAGTGCCTTAGGCACTATGCTACCAGAGCTCTCATGTGTAGGTATCAGTATTTCTGTCCTCTGACTGTTTCACCATGATAACCTGGAGAACACTTCTAGGAGGTTTACTCTTTTCTAGCCATCCTGTGTCTCAAAGATCCTGAATGCTTATGGGGCTACTGCCAAGAGCTGCTCAGGCTGGAGTGAAGGGGCAGGGCGCAGGAATCCCATACCATATAACCCTATCACTTCCTTTCTAAATTTGTCTCTCCTCACCAGCACTATAGAGCTTTTCTCTAATGTGGAGAAAGGGTTAAGTGAAAAACTGTTGTGTCGAACTGTAGCATCTTTCAAACATTTTTCTGACTTATACCATAATTATGCCTTTCAAACTAGGAAGATAAGAAATTTAGCATATTTGTTTTTTTAGTTTCCACTGTGCCTAGATTGTAGGAAAGATCCTTCAAGAAATTTTAAATAGACCAGGCTTACTGGCCTAATAGAGCCTTGTGAAACCCCTGAGACTAAGGCCCCTAGTTACTCTTCAGGCCTGGAATTGAACTCACTCCCCTGTCTTCCAGCCAAACAATGGACAGGCATATAGGGTGAACATTTATACCAGCTAGATATATTCCTTAGAACAATCAATTATGGAATTGCAGAAGGGCAGTATTTGACAGGGAGACAGCACAGGGGGCAGGAATGCATAAGAAAGAATGACACAGGAAAGAGGGAACTACAGGGAGGAAATGGGAAAAGAGCCATTACATTGTGGGGATTACAAGTCAACATCATGAAACAGAATGTGTATGAACTGCTGTATGGAAAATGAATTTGCTCTGTAAACTTTCACCCAAATTACAATTAAAAAAAAAAAAAAGAAGAAGAAGAAATGGGGGTAAAAAGAAATTTTAAATAAAGCATGCAGACGAGGAAAAACATTTATCACAGCCTAATGTTTGGTTTGGTTTAACCTATCACTAGACTCACTATGTATACGACTGAGGCAAATGTCTTTAAAATTCCCTTAAAAAAATTGAGTTTCCATTTGGTAGTGGTTAAAGTAAATAATCCAATTGTTTGTATCCTTCCTTCTTTCTTGCACAGTTGCCTTGCCTTTTATTTGTGGCTGGAGTCAAACGGAGCCCTAGTGGTGCACTGTTAATCACTCAGCGACTAACTACAAGTTTGGTGGTTGGAACCCATTCAGCTACTGGGCAGGAAAAGACCTAGCAACCTGCTTCATAAAGATTACAGCCAATGAAACTCTGTTGGGGATTTCTACTCTGTAACGTATTGGGTCAGTAGGAGTTGAAAATTGACTCAGTGGTACCCAACAACAATAAAGACTCAAACACAAATGAAGAGAAAAAACTTAGTGGGTTTCTCACCTTTGGAATTTTTTTTTTAAACTTTTAAACTTACCTAATAGAAGCAAGGACACTACAGAGCCATGTGAGGTACTAAAACATCAAGTACAGGCTTATTGTAGGGATTAAAGAATCAAATCAATAAAATAAAGAGATCTCCTGACCTGTGGACTAAGTAATATGATAAAAAAAAAAAAAAAAAAGTGCAAGCTGGTGAAAATCAATACATGTTTATCTCTGTGTAAGAAAAAAAGCCAATATGTTCAGAATTCCTCTAACTTACCACCTTAAAGGAGGTTATTACAAAATAAACATCAATACAGGAGAGCATATGCTTAGGAACATGGCTACAAGAGAGATATTTTGCTCAGGTAGTTCTCTCACACTTCAATTACTGAACTGGTCTCCAGGCATTCTAGGCTTATGGGAGTTCTCAAGGTGAGAAGCTTCCCTCTTCCAACATAGAAATAAAAAATTCCACATATAATGCACATCTTTTTGAGAAGAGGCATAGCACTTACCAAGTGCTTCCACCTTCTGAATATAAGTATATCCACCTTCTGAAGCTATCTTTGACCTAAAACAGCCTCGAGTTTCAAAGAATTTATTTACATCATTAAAATCTAACTGACAAGATAGTGTTCATGAAAGCTAAGGAAAAGAAACCAAATAATTTCATAGTGCCATGGGGCACAACCACATGAGAATTTTGTAAAATGAATCAGACAAATATAGGAAAAGTCAGTGGACAGTAGGTCTTTGGTTATATCTGGCTTAGCTCAAGATAGACAGAAGTACTATGGAATTTGCATTATTGTTGTTGTTACATGCCCTTGAGTCAGCTCTAACTTGTAAGGACCCTATGTACAACAGAACAAAACACTGCCTGGTCCTGTGACATTACAATCTTCGTGACACCTGAGCCCATCTTTGCAGCCACTGTGTCAATCCATTTGTTTGAGGGGCATCCCCTTTTTCATTGACCCTCCACTTTACCAAGCATGATATCCTTCTCCAATGAAGAATATTGACAACATGGATATTCTGACAACATGGCCAAAGTAGGTAAGGTGAAGGCTGGCCAGTCTCACTTCCAAGGAGTATTCTGGCTGCACCTCCTCCAGGACAGATTTGTTCCATTTTCTGAGCGTCCATGGTACTTTCAGTATTCTTTGCCAACACCAAACTCAAAGCCATCAACTCTTCTTTGGCTTCTTTATTCATTGTCCAGCTTTCACATTCTAGCTTTATTTTAAGGCTGGCCCCAGATAGGCGGGCACATGGCTTGGGATTTCTTGGGCAGCTTTATTTAAGGCCAGGCCCCAGATAATCAGGGGTGAGCAGAATGGTTAGGAACAACTAAGGGGGACAAAATTCTCTGTCAGTTTATCATCCTGCAATGGCTTGCATATTGCTATGAGGCTGGAGGCTGTGCCAGCAGGGTTACCCATGTTGGGCAGGTTTCAGTTGAGCTTCTCAACTAAGACAGACTCAGAAGAAGGAAGAAGCTATCCACTTCTCAAACAATTGGCCAGGGAAAACCTTATGAATAACAGTGAAACATTCTCTGATATATTACTGGAAAACTTTACGAATAGTCCTAAAACAATGTCCAATATAGTGCTAGAACATGAGCCCAAGTCAGAAGACACTCAAAATATGACTAGGGAAGAGCTGAGTGCTCAGAGTAGAGACAACTTTAACGATATGGATGGAGTAAAGCTTTTGGGACCTCCATTGACTGATGTGGCATGACTCAAAATGAGTAGAAACAGATGCAAATATCCATTGATAATCAGAACATGGAATGTATGAAGTGGAAAATTGGAAGTTATCAAAAATGAAATGGAACACATAAAGATTGATATCCTAGGTATTAGTGAGCTAAAATGGACCAGTTTTGGCCATTTTGAATCATACAACCTTATGATCTACTGTGCTGGGAATGACAAATTGAAGAGGAATGAAGTGACAATCATCATTACAAAGACTGTTTCAAGATCTGTCCTGAAGTACAATGCTGTCAGTGATAGGATAATATCCATATGCCTACAAGGAAAACCAGTTAATACCACTATAATACAAATCTTTGGAGCTCTGGTGGTGTAGTGCCTAAGGCATTTGACTGCTAACCACAGAAGTCTGGCAGTTCAAACCCACCAGCCACTTCTTGGAAGGAAGATTGGGCAATCTATCTCCATAGAGACACTTCCTCAGAAACCCAAAGAGGAGTTGCTATGAGTAGAATCAACTTGATGGCCATGAGTTTGCTTTTGGTTTTTATGCACCAACCACCCAAGCCAAAGATGAAGAAATTGAAGATTTCTCTCAACTTCTGCAGTCTGAAATTGACTGAATATGCAATCAAGATGTGTTAATTATCACTGGTAACTGGAATGCAAAAGTTGGAAACAAAGAAGAGTCACCGGTAGTTGGAAAATATGGTCTTGGTGATAGAAATAATGTTGGAGATCACATGATAGAATTGTGCAGACTTACTCATTGCAAATACCCTTTTTCAACAACAAAAATGACAGCTATATAAGTGTTCTTTGCCAGATGGAATACACAGGAATCACATTGACTACATCTGTGGTAAGAGGTGATGGAGAAGTTCAATATCATCAGCCAAAACAAGGCCAGGAGCTGGTTGTGGAACAGACCAACAACTGCTCATATGAACATTCAAGTTGAAGTTGAAGAAAATTAAAACAAGTCCATGAGAGCCCAAATATGACCTTGATAATATCTCTTCTGAATTTAGAGACCATTTAAAGAATAGACTTGATGCACTGAACACCAATGACAGAAAACCAGAGGAATTGTGGGATGACATCAAGAACATCATACATGAAGAAAGGAAAAGGTCATTAAAAAGATAAGAAAGGAACAACAGACCAAAATGGATGTCAGAAGACTCTGAAACTTGCCCTTGAGTGGAAAGTAGCTAAAGCAAATGGAAGAATTGACAAGATAAAAGAGCTGAACAGAAGATTTCAAAGAGCAGCTCAAGAAGACAAAGTCAATTACTATAATGAAATGTGCAAAGACCTGGAGTTAGAAAACCAAAAGTGAAAACAATGCTTGACATTTCTCAAGCTAAAAGAACTGAAGAAAAAAATTAAGCCTTGAGTTGCAATATTGAATGATTCTATGGGCAAAATATTGAATGATGTAGGAAACATCAAAAGAAGATGGAAGGAATACACAGAGATGCTGTACCAAAAACAGCTGGTCAATGTTCATTCATTTCAGGAGGTAACATATGATAAAGATCCAATGGTATTGAAGTAAGAAGTTGAAGCTGCATTAAAGGAATTCACAAAAAAACAAGGCTCCAGGAATTGACGGAATACCCATTGAAACATTGCAACAAACACATGCTGTGGTGAAGGCACTCACTCAGCTATGCAAAGAGATTTGGAAGACAGCTACATGGCCAACTGGCTGGAAGAGATCCATATTTGTACCCATTCCAAAGAAAGGTGATCCCACAGAATGTGGAAATTATCAAACAATATCGTTAATATCATACACAAGTAAGATCTTACTGAAAATAATTCAAAAATGGTTGCAGTAGTATATTGACCGAGAACTTCCAGAGGCGCAAGTTAGACTCAGAAGAGGATGTGGAACAAGGGATATCATAGCTGCTGTCAGATGGATCTTGGATCAAGGCAAAGAATACCAGAAAGATGTTTTTCTTGTGCTTTATTGGCATTTGATTGTGTGGATCATGGCAAATTATGGATAATGTTGAGAAGAATGGGAATTCCCGAACACTTGATTGTACTCATGAGGAACCTGTACCTTGACCAGGAGGCTGTCATTCGAATGGAACAAGGGGATATTGCATGGTTTAAAATCAAGAAGAGAGTGTGTCAGAGTTATATCCTTTCACCATAATTTTTCAACTTGTATGCTGAGCAAATAATCCAAGAAGCTGGATTATACAAAGAAGAACATGGATTGGAGGAAGTCTCATTAACAACGTATGATACTCTGATGACACAACTTTGCTTGCTGAAAGTGAGGATGACTTGAAACACTTACTGATGAAGATTAAAGACTATGGTCTGCAGTATGGATTACACCTCAATATAAATTTGAAAACAAATTCTCACAACTGGTCCAATACACAGCTTCATGATGGATGGAGAAAAGATTGAAGTTGTCAAGAACTTCATATCACTTGGTTCTACAATCAATACTGATGGAAGCAGCAGTTAAGACATCAGATGACATTGGGCAAATCTGCTGCAAAAGACCTCTTTCAAGTGATGAAGAGCAAAGATGTCCCCTTGTAGACTAAGATGCACTTAACCAAAGCCATGGTATTTCAATCACCACTTATGCACGTGAGAACTGGACAATGAATAAAGAAGACCAAAGAGAAGTTGATGCTTTTGAGTTGTGGTGTTGGAGAAGAATGCTAAGAGTACCAGGGACTGCTAAAAAGGACTAACAAATCTGTCCTGGAAGAAGTGCAGCCAGAATGCTCCTTGGAAGCGAGAATGGCTAGACATCGTCTCACCTACTTTGGTCATGTTGTCAGAAGGAATCATTCCCTGGAGAAGGATATCATGCTTGGTAAAGTGGAGGGTCAATGATAAAAGGGAAGGACCTCAATGAGATGGACTGACACAGTGGCTGCAACAATGAGCTCAAGTTTAGCAAGGATTGTGAGTCTGGCACAGGATCGGGCAGTATTTCGTTCTGCTGTGCATGGGGTCATTATGAGTTGGAGATGACTCAACAGCACCTAACAACAACAACAGCTTTCACATGCATATAAGGATTCTTTCAAAATAATAAACATTAATATTCATTTTCTATTCTATTAGAAGTTTCTCTGAAATTAGGCAGGCCATGCTTCTTGGAAGCAGAAACTAGGCAAGAATAGATATTTGATAATTTTTCTTCTCTTTGTTATTATTCATTTAACAAATAGGTATTGAGACTATGTTGTGTGTAAGATACTGAAGAAAGGAGAATTTTTAGTCATGATACTCTTCTATTCTTAACAAGCTTCCAATCTACAAAAGAAATATGTGTATGGATTTTAAATCAGAAAATGCATATAAGTAAAAAGAAAATTTTAAACCCCATAAAATCACCTTTTAAACTGTTGCTTACTACTCCAGATGTATTTTTTTTTTCTGTTTTAAAATAATTTAAATCCGCAAAAGTATAAAGGAAGATACCACAAATGCTTAGATATTTGTGATAGCTTTATACCCTGTTTTCCTACCTAAGCAGGAAATACTTTTCCTGGCATTCTGGTTCCTGCTGGGGTCCAGCTGAGGGTTGGCTTCACTAGAAAATGTGTGTTTCAGAAACCACAACTGAAGCAATAGCCATTAGGCTCTAAAGGTCATGAGCAAGGGTGACCTGCTCACCTTATCAGCGAGGGGCTGCAATTGGGTGTCAGCCTTTCCTTCTTGCTACACCTCCTCCTACAGCTTCTTCAACTCGGGGCCAATTGTGCATGCTGCTCCACCGAAAGGGTGCAATCACTTTCTACAGGTTACCTGCAGCATCCCAGTTAGTGACAGTGAGACTTGCAGGACTCCAGCTTGTCCTTGCTCCATTCATGCACTTCATATGTCCCCCTCCCACCCCACCTCCCTATCTGGTTTTCTTCCCTGCTTCAGTGCCTTAAGACCTATAGTGATTTCAGCCCCACTATAAAACAAAGAACAGCCTTCATGGACTTTTTCTGCCAGCTCCTTCCTTTGTATTAAGTCTAATCCCATGATAACCCAGTTGCCATCGAGCATTCAGGTTCATGACGACCTCTTTTATGTCAGAGTAAAACTAGTTCCACGTGGTTTTCAATGGCTGATTTTTCAGGAGAAAGATCTTTGAAACTTTCTTCTCAGGTACCTCTGGGTGGACTCAAACCTCCATCCTTTCAGTTAAACTGGAGTAAGTTAACCAACTGTCCTTCCCAGTTCAAGTAATGAAAGGTCATTCAACTACTCTATTGAAATATAACTAATACAGCCAAAATTATCAAAAGTTACCCTTCAACACCTCAGTAGTTTCCCTCTCCATACAGTTTCCCAAAGGTAACTACAAGTTTAGTTAGTTGTGTGTGCTTTTACCTTCATATAAATGGAGTCATGTAATGTGTATTCTTTGTGTCTAGCTTCTTTCCTCAACATTATAGATAGATTCATCTATGTTGTATATGCTAGTAGCTGGTATTCATTGTTATAGTGCATGAATATACTATAGATTGCATAACCATCCCACGGCTGATGGGACATTTAGATTGGTTCTAGTTTGGACCTATTATGTATAATGCTGCTATAAATACTCTATTAGACTCATGAACCGTAACAGTTGCAGTTGTTAGGTCAAAAGTGGATGAGTATTAGCAATTTAACCTAATACATATCTTATGGTAGGCATAAAAAGCACTCATTTCTCTCCAGTATCACAATAGTCATAGAAGTTTACTCCTCAGATCTCCTTCAAGAAAGAACCTGCTGAACAGCTGGTAGCATCTTCAGGATTCACTTAGATTTTACTGAGGCCACATCCTTCCTAGGTAGTCTTCAGAAAATGACTAAGCAGAGTAAGGTTACTAGGTCCAGACCATTTCTGCCCAAAGCTGGATTTTTCTAATGGCTAACTTTTACTCTGGAGTTCTTCACCAGGGTTTCAAGATTTTGGCAGGTACCAGCCTTTCCTGAAGACTTTCCCTGCCCAGTTGCTGCCCTTTAATTATCCACAAATGCAGTGCAGTGAATTGTCGACTCACAGCAATCCCTCCTTGGGTTTCCGAGATGGTATCACTATGGAAGTAGATTGGGTAGATTGCCCAACCTTCCTTCCAAGGAGTATCTGGTGGGTTTGAGCCACCAGACTTCTTGTTAGCTGTCAAATGCCTTAGGCGCTACAGCACCAGAGATCCTTTCTAACCATAGTCCTCCATTTTGTAATGTATTGTAAATCCTAGTCTCTATGCCTATTTATGGTGGGATGAATCTTGAGTTCCACCTTCCTGGAGGGTGTGACTCAACTCAACACCCTAAGTTTCCTTGAGGGGATATATATATATATATATATATATATATATATATATATATATATATATGTGTGTTCTGGGAAAGTTTGCTTTCTTGCTCCAGTCCTGTGTTTGGTTCACCATCATCTCACTGAGACAGCAGTGGTCATTTGACCTGCCAACTTGGGTTAGCTAGCCCCTGTGACCATCTGAGTGGGGAGAATACTCCAGATCCACCCATGGCCTTGGGACTTGCCAGTTTCTCAGCCTCCACCACCATGTGAGCCATTTCCTTGGCAGCATGAGTTCTGAGAGATGTTACAGTGAAATACAGAACCCTAAGACAGGAGGGAGAGTGCTGAGGGGAAGAGGAGTTGATGTCAGAGACAATGGAGTGGTACAGCAGTTTGTAAAAGCTGGACATTTGGGACATCTTTAACCTCAGCCACATAGGGGCCAGCCTTGTGCTGATACTTCTAAAAGAAATTACTCAAGCAACAAGTGTAATCCTCCAAAAAACCTCTTGGACTCCTGATTAGGTCTGCTGACTCAACTAATATAGTTGGTACTAGACATAATCCAGGAGCTCTCATAGCATAGTGCCTAAGGCAATTGACTGCTAACCAGAAGGCTGGTGGTTCAAACCCACAAGCCACTCCTCAAAATGAAGGTTGGGCAATCTACTTCCATAGTGATACCACCTCGGAAACCCAAGGAGGGGTCGCTAAGAGTCGGGTCCAACTCAACAGCACATAATAACAACAACAACAGACATAAAACAAGAAAGGAGGGATAAAAAGGATTGCTCATTGGCTGTCTGGCCATAGTAGCCTTATTCCAGTTGATATATGGGCAGAGAGTCCCTGGTACAAGATAGTGAACCCATTGCTAAAACTTTCATCAGTGCTGGGTTGGGAAAGTATTCAAATGTAGGGGACTACCCAGTGGTTGGTGCTCTGCATTTGAAAAGTTAAGAGGGACCTATGTATCTAAGGACAGACAATGGGATAAGTTGATTATCATAAATTGCATTTATGGCCTCCATCAATAATGAAAATCTGAGTGCATCAACAAATAACTGAAACAAAGTATGAAGGTTAGAGGGTCAGTTGTGTAGCTTATAAAAGAGATCCTTTTCTCTTAAGAGTAGAATACCAGAAAAAACTTTTTTAAAAAATTATTTAATGCTAAGCTGAAGCAGATCTGTTATGCCACATACTAGACAGAAAACTTGGAACTTTGATACATGGGATGATACATCTGGATGGATGCCCATGAAGATTTTAGCTCCACCCCCCTCTAAACCCTCAAAGGTGGGGGGGGGTTCCTACTCCTACCTATTAAGAGTTAATTGCTCAAAAAAAAAAAAAAAAGAGTTAATTGCTCAATGTCTTAGACAATATTTAGTAATGAAATCAGGGTTATAATTTTTACCAAATTGAAGAATGTAAAATTGTATCTCAATATGATGCTAATTATAGGCAGCACAGACGTGAAGCAGTTGGGTGCTAATCAAAAGGTTAGTCGTTCAAGCCCACTAGCCACTCTGCAGGAGAAAGATGCAGTAAGCTGCTTCCATAAAGGCAATTCTGCATTGTCCTAAAGGGGCACTATGAGTCTGAATGGACTAGATGGTAATGAGTTTGGTTTTTTGGTTTACCAAATTAATTTATGTTTTCTTTCTCACCTTTACCTTATTAGCCTTCACTGTTTCCTCTTCTGTGTACTAAATCTTCACAGTTTTTGCTTATTTTCTAAATAATTGTTTTTCTCATATTGAGCACAGGAAAAAATAAGTAAACAAAACAGCACCACATTGAGTCTATTCTGACTCCTAGTGATCCCCGTTGGGTTTCCAAGGCTATAAATCTTTACAAAAGGAGATTGATTGCCTCATCTTCCTTCCACAGAGCAGCTGGTAGGTTTGAACTGCCCACCTTGGAGTTAGCAGCCAAATGCCTTACCCACTATGCCACCAGAGGTCCTTCATATTGAGTATGAATAAACAAAAAACAAACTCACTGCTGTCGAGTTGGATTTGACTCATAGCAACCCCTCCTTGGGTTTCCAAGGCGGTATCACTGTGGAAGTAAATTGCCCAATCTTCCTGCCAAGGAGTGGCTGGTGGGTTTGAACCTCCAACCTTCTGGTTAGCAGTCAAATGCCTTAGGCACTATGCCTCCAGAGCTCCTATATTGAGTGTAAGGTTCTTTAAATACTCTGGGTACAAATTATTTATAGGTTAAACCTTGCAGGTATCTTCTTTCATAAAGTGGCTTGTGTCTTCACTTTTTAATGATGTCACATGAGGCAAAGAAATTTCAGCTGTTGTTGTTAGGTTCCATCAAGTCATCTCCGACTCATAGCAACCTATGTATAGCAGAATGAAACACTGCCCAGTCCTGTGGCAGCTCCACAATCCAGCTCTGCTATACCTGAGCCTATCATTGCAGCCACTGTGTCAATTCATCTGGTTGAGGGCCGTCCCCTCTTTCATTGATTCTTACCACTTCTGATTTGCAGGAGTTTTGATTGTTTAGGATCTTTCCTTAATCCTAAACCATAAATATTTTTTTTCCATATTTCCTTCTAAGAGTTTTAAAATTTTCTTTTTATCTTTATGTTTTTAGTTTACTTAAAATTTGTATCCCTGTTTGATATGCAGTAGGAAAGCGCTTTAAATTTTTTATCCTATGTAGACCAATTGTCTTAGCATAATTGATTGTGTAGTCTGCTCCTCCTCTAATCTATAATTCCACCTCTTTTATATATCTATTGGTGTTTTTCTGTGCTGTTTACTCAGGTCTATTAGTCTTTTGCCAGTTGAGACTATACTCAGTATATTAAATTACTCTAACTTCAGTACCTGGTGAGTCAAGCCTTGTTACTCTTTTTCAAAACTGCCTTGGCTGTTTTTACTTTCTTGTTCTTTTGTAGAAATTTCAGAATAAACTTGTCACCTCTCATTTCTTTTTGTTCATGTTCCCTGATATGCAGAGATATATTTATGTATACACATTATGTTTATAATATACATTAAGTTTATGTATTTACATTAAGTTTATGACATACATTAAAGTTTATTATATACATTAAGATATGCATTAAAGTTTTCCATTACTGTGAGCCACCATTTCTGATTGTCCACTTTGTGCTCCCTCTTCAAATTACTGAGTTTCCTTAAATTGGCTGTAATACATTTTTTTTTTTCTTACTCTATTGTTTGGGTTGCTAAGGTAATAGGGAGAATGATCAAACCACAGATGCTAAAACAGTGGACTGGCGGCAAGTGGTTTGCTAAACTGAGACCCATAGACTAAAGATGTTGGTCAAAACTTTCACCTTTAGATCCCTTCATGCATAAGTGAGGTTGAGGCAGATCTTTACCACAGAGCTACAGCAACTTAAAGTGTTAGTGTAATCTCCTTCCAAGTTTAGATAACCACTGTTTTGATATCTGTTCTGATATTTGTATACATTGTTTTGAACATTTATGGAAGCAGAGTTATAAAATCAAACGGTAAATACATAATGTAATTTTGCTAGGTATTCCCTTCATTAGGCATGCCAGTCTCAGTACAGTCAAGAGACGTCAAGCACACAGTAGTTTGAACAGAGCAGCTTCAAGAATATCTTAAATAATACAAAGAATTATTAACTTGTATGCACACCAATGTTCATTGCAACACTCTTCACAATAGCAAATAGATGAAACAACCTAAGTGCCCATCAATGGATGAATGGATAAGTAAAATGTGTTGCATACATGCAACATAATACTCTAAGGCAATAAAGAAAAATGAGTTACTGAAACACCCTTGAACATAAATGAACCTGGAGGATGTTATTTTGAGTGAGATAAGTCAATCACACACACACACACACACAAATTTGTATGTTCTCGCTTTTATGAAATTACTTGAACAGGTAAATATACAGAAACAAATATTCATTACTGAATATCAGGGATGAGGGAGAGAAGAGAGGGATTCACTCTCTAGATAACAGACATTTGTTATTTTTGTTGACGGGAAAGGTAACACTGAATAACAATGAAATGTACACAGCTTGATGAAGGTAAACAATGTCACTAAAAAGTACACAAGAAAAAGGGACCTTTTGGTAATTACTCAGGAGAAAGATGTGGCAGTCTGCTTCTATAAAGATTCACAGGCTTGGAATCCCTATGGGGCAATTCTACATTGTCCTGTAGGGTCACTATGAGTTAGAAATGACTTGATGGCTGTGGGTTTGGTTGGTTTTGGTGGTAATTGTTATGCCACATATAATTTTGAGACAAAAGCAAAAATAACCAAAAAATACATATGCAGACATACAGGTACATATGTAGTTATACATGTGTGTAAACCCACCAAACCCAACCCAGTGTCTTCAAGTTGATTCTGACTCATAGTGACACTTTAGGACAGAGTAGAACTGCCCCATAGGGTTTCCGAGGTTGTAAATCTTCATGGAAGCAGACTGCCCCATCTTTCCCATGCAGAGCAGCTGGTGGCTTCAAATAGCTATCCTTTTGGCTAGCATCTGAATGCTTTAACCCTTATGCCACCAGAGCTCCTTTTACAAAAGTTGTGTGTGTGTGTGTGTGTGTGTGTTTAGGAGCTCTAGTAACATAGTGTCTAAGGCACTTGACTGCTAACCAGAAGGCTGGCAGTTCAAATCCACCATCCACTCCTTGGAAGAAAGTTTGGGCAATCTACTTCTGTAGTAACACCACCTCAGAAACCCAAGGAAGGGGTCACTAAGTTGGGCTCGACTCGACGGCAGTGAGTTTGATTTTTAGTTTTGGTGTGTGTGTATACATATATATATGTGTGTGTGTGTGTGTGTGTATGCATATGTATGTGTATTGGCATCCATGTGACTATATGCACGTATATTCATACATACAATAAAACATACAAGGAGCACAGTTAGGATATTTCTTAGACATAACCAAACACTCACAGGATTGCATTTCTGGGTTTGAAGGATTAGAACCATATCTCATGGGACATCTCAGTTAACTGGCATAATATAGTTCATAAAGTTATGTTCTGTATTCTGGTTTGGTGAGTATTGTCCGGGGTCTTAAAAGCTTGTGAACGGCCATCTAACATAGTCCTGCTGAACACTACCAATCTGGAGCAAAAGAGAGAGAAGGAAACCAAAGACTCAAAGAAGAAATTAGTCTACAGGACAAATAATCTACATGAACCAATGCCTCATCTATCTTAAGACCAGAAGGACTAGATGGTACTCAGCTATCATGACTGACTATCATAATCAGGGCCACAACTGATGAACCCTGAAAGAATAGGAGGAAAATGTAGAACAGAACCTCAAATTCCTACAGAAAAAAAAAAAAAAGTTACTGGATTTCTTGAGACTAGGGGACTCCCAGAGACTATTGCTTTGAGATACTTTTTTCAGACCCTGAGCTGAAACTAACCCCTGAAATCACCTTGTGGCTAAATAACAGTTTGGCTCACAAATAATGAAAATCACCCACAAATGCTATGGTTCTTTAAAATAATCACCTATATGAGACAAAAGTGTCAACAATTACTTTAAAACAAAGATGAGAATCTAAGGAGGCAGGCTGGCCAGATTAGTGGAAATGGAACAACCGGAACGGAAATAATGAGAATGTTCACACACTGTGAAGAACGGAACCAATGTCACTGAACAACTTGTATAGAAATTGTTGAATAGGAACCTAAACAACTGTGTAAAACTCCACCCAAAACACAATAAAATATAATTAAAAAATAATAATTATTATTAATGAGCAATAGGTGATCGTAGGTGATTAGAGTGACAGATGATTGGCTACTGAAAAGTAAAGAAAACTAAAGAATATGTTGTTGTTATTAGTTGTCGTTCAGTAGGTTCCAACTCACGGTGACCCGTATGTCCGGAATGGGACTGCTTCATAGGGCTTTCAAGGCTGTGATCTTCCAGAAGCAAATCACCAGGCTTGTCTTCAAGCTCCTGGGTGTGTGACCTGATAACCGTTGGGCTAGTAATCAAGAGTTTAACCATTTGCACAACTTGGCCTCCCAGGAACATGATATATAGGGAATAGCTACTAACCCTGGGGCTGAAAGAGAGTACCAAAAGAAGAAACAAATTTGAGAGAGTTCTCTTTTCAAAACAAAGCTGAGATTCAGACTTCATTGGAAAGGAGGTGGCTCTATCCCACTGGATGGCAGAAAGGTTTGCTAAAGTACTTCACATCAAATCTGACAAATAGAAAAATACCCAACAGAGTATAGATGAAATTCGGAGGGAAGGTGCCTGTGGAGGGACAGAGATTTACTATTACACTGTTGTTGTTGTTGTTGTTGTTATGTGCCGTGGAGTCAGACCCAACTCATAGCTACCCCTCCTTGGGTTTCCAAGGCAATATCACTGCAGAAGTAGATCGTCCCATCTTCCTTCCGAGGAGTGGCTGGTGGGTTTGAACCTCCAGCCTTCTCCCTAGCAGTCAAGTGCCTTAGGCACTACGCTACCAGAGCTCCTACTATTATACTATGATACATAATGGTAAAGTCAGATAATTGAAGGTTATAAATAGAGAATGAAAGAGGAATTTACCATGCCCTCTCTTTAGCATAAACTCTGGTGGTGTAATGATTAAAGCATTTGGCTGTTAACCTAAATGTTGGTAGTCTGAACCCACCAACTGCTCTGCAGAAGAAAGATGAGGCAGTCTGCTTTCTGTAAAGTTTTACAGCCTTGGAAACCCAAAGAGGGTTGCTATGAGTCAGAATCGGCTCTATGGCAATGAGTTTGTTTGTTTGCTTTAATAACTAATCAATATTTAATTATGTCCTAATGTGAAATAGGAGCTTTGGTGGCATGGTGCGTAAGGCATTTGACTGCTAACCAGAAGACTGGCGGTTCAAACTCACCAGCCTCTCCTCGGAAAGAAGGTTGTGCAATCTACTTCCGTAGTGATACTGCCTCAGAAACCCAAGGAGCAGTTGCTATGAGTGAGCTCCAACTCAATGCAGTGGGCTAATGTGAATGGTGAATAAGTATCAAGTGGGAAAATGAGTAGAAACAGCAACAGTAAGCATTTTTTGAATAACTATTATGTGTCAGCCATTATCCTAAATGTAAAAACAACAATAACAATATTTTTCTAAATTAAGAGGGATTACTTGAAGATTCTGTAGAGTTTCAGAAAGTCCTAGAAATTAAAAATCACACAAATTGCTTAACTGGACTCAAGAAATTCAAAGCAAAAATCAGTAATTATATTTATATGTAGACAGTCTCTATAGCAGTCTCTATTTTGTAATAGGAAAAAAGAATATGAAAGCAATGGTGAATAAAATTGTAAAAGTATAACAGAAATTTACTCTTCCCCAAAAATATACTTCTTTAAGAGTTAGGTCCCTGGGTGGTACAAATGGTTCATGTGCTTAACGCTAAGTGAAAGCTCAGAGTCCACCCAGAGGTGCCCCGGAACAAAGTCCTGGTGATCTACTTCCAAACAGTCAGCCACTGAAAACACTCTACTCACTGCTGTCGAGTCAGATTCAACTCATAGTGATCCCTCCTTGGGTTTCCGAGGCATAATCTCTACAGAAATAGATTGCCCAACCTTCCTTTTGAGGAATGGGTGGTGAGTTTGAACCGCCAGCCTTCTGGTTGGCAGTCAAATGCCTTAGACACTATGCCACCATATCTCCTAGAAAACACTATGGAGCACAGTAATACACTGAGGAATTAAAGCACTGTTCTTCAGGGGGGAAAAAAAAAACTCTCAAATTTTAAATTTCAATAGTTTGCATGCATTAGTGCAACTAGTTTAAAAGTGAAAAAATCAGTCAATCAAGTACATATTCTGTCTAAATGAGATGTACAAGTTAAGTTCCATTAATACAATACTTAGATACATTTCTTCCATTAAAAGAATAACATTCTAAAAGTCTTAACATATTTTTTTCTCTTTTGTCTTTCCTAGGCTGTTGGAAACATCCACCTGCTCAAGGGAAGATTGGAATCCATCTCAGAAGGAACACAGAGTAAAAGAATACAGAATATTAAGCCTTTGGCATATAGAATCACTGTTGTCTAGATAAAGAATTTTCTAGATATCTTTATCCTTCCACCTACCATCTCCATTTATCGTAACAGCAAGTAAACATGAATGATTGATCTCTTAAAGTACTCTTATAATATAGAGAATAAAAGGAAATCCTACCTTCCTTCTAGTACTCAACTTCAAAAAAGGGGATAAAAAGAAAGAGAGCAGTTAGATATGTCCCTATTTTCCCTCTTAGGTCTCCTCCTCTTCCAGGAGAGGGAGGAAGGAGGTATGTGAGATAAGCAAGGGTAACACCAAGATGGAGGGTGCTTTTTCCTGGCTTCCGCTTTGGAACTTCAGGAGGAAGACTTGCTAGCTGCCTAATATCTGTTTTTTCAGCATGATCATCCCTGATGGTAGCTTATTGAGTCAATACTGGTTCCTGGGCACCATAGACTGAGGTCAGTAGTAATGGGCAAATTGACTGGGAAGCTGTCTATACACATGACTATCTACTGAAATGACCAGAGTAGAACAAGTGAATGGCATTGAATACAAGTCACACAAGACTTCAGAAGGGTCTTTAGAAATGTGGGAAGTAAGGAAAGGACAAATCATTCATGAAATACCACCAGAAGCTGACTAAATATGCAAAATCCTGATCACTAAACAAATAGATTAGGAGCTCTGGGAGCATAGGGCCTAAGGTATTTGAATGATGACCAGAAGGTTGGCAGTTCAAACCCACCAGCCACTCCTCAGAAGTAAGATTGGCCAATCTACTTCCATACTGATCCTGCCTCAGAAATCCAAGGAGAAGTCGCTATGAGTCGGATCCGAGCCCATGGCAGTGAGTTTGATTTCTTTGGAAAGAACAGATTTTGTTCACTAAAGAACAGATTTGATGCATTGAACACCAATGACAGAAAACCAGAAGAACTGTGGGATGATATCAAGAACATCATCCATGAAGAAAGCAAGATGTCATTAAAAGGAAAGGAAGAAAAAATCAAAATGGATGTCAGAAGAGACTCTAAAATTGGCTCTTGAACAGAGAGTAGCTAAAGCATATGGAAAAAATGACATGATAAAAGAGCTGAACAGAAGATTTCAAGGAGCAGCTCAAGAAGAAATGTGAAAAGACCTGGAGTTAAAAAACCAGAAAGAAAGAGCACGCTTGGCATTTCT